>NC_087505.1:3947254-4152272 GCF_036417665.1 Passer domesticus
TTCTTGGGTCCCCCTGCCTCTGCCCTGTCCCCTTACCCCTCCGTGGTGTGACCGCATCCATGAAATCCTGCATCACACACATCCCACCCCTCATTATCCACCCCCGCCCCCACACACCAGCTGCAAGCCCCTTCCTATGGTGTCAGCCCTGTTTGTGTCCCTGCAGTTCCCATGGCCTATGCCACCATCATCCCCAGTCCCGTCACCACATGTGTGTGCAGATAACGCCATGACCCTGCCCTGCTCAGCGCAGGTGGGTTCAGCATCTGTCACCTTCTGCCCGTGGGTGCCATTGTGGGCTGGGTAGGTGACAATGGGGGGTCGGGAATCCCAGGGAGCTTTAGAGGCCCCAAGAACTGGGCTGGGGGTCCTGTAGGGTTTGGCGAGGTGCTGGAGGGTCTTTTCAGGATGCTGGGGGCTCTTGCAGGGTCTCTGGGAGCATCTGGTTGGGGGGGGGTCTCCTTCCCTGCCAGGCTTGGGGTTCTTAAGGCTGAGTTGGTTAGGGCCACTGGGGTGGTTCATGACTTCTGGAAGGCTTCAGGGATGCTTGGGGGTGCTGGAGGAAATTGAGGATCTTATGGGGGGTTCAGGAATCCTGAGAAGGGTCAGGGCCCTGAGATCCCACAGTCACCTCTCCCCTCCTTCTGCTGCAGCTGCCAGGAAGCACCAGGAAAGGTGAGTGAGGGGTCAAACCACACTCTTCCTTATTACTCTAACCCACAAGACCTCCCATTCCCTCCCACAGATCCCCTTTATTCCCTCAGGGCCCCTCCAGAACCCCTGCCACCCCCCCCCCCCCCCGCCCCCCCCACCCCAGAGGACGGGAAGGTGCTGTACACCCATGTTGTGATCCCCAAGGAGACAGGGAGTGAGTACAGGGGGACACATGCAGAGTGACATGACATCCATGAGTGTCACCCCACCCAGATCCCACAGCCCGTGTCTCTTCCAGTGTCCCCCCAGGTCACCACACTGCAGGATCCCCAGGTGACTTACGCGGACCTTACAGCAACCCATGGTTGACCACGGGAACCTTGTGACATCTATGGGAATGTGCTGTGACACTGCGGACACATGTGACACTGGTGGGCTCTGAGGGAACTGGGGGGCAGTGGGGGTCCCCACCCATAGGCAGCCACACATGTGTGTCCCCCCTACTGTTCCCATGGGTGCCCGATTTTCATGGGTAGGTGGGCACAAGTGGGGGTCATGTGTGAGGCTGCACAGGGCACCCAGAGCTCCCTGTGCCCCCAGAACCCCCAAGAGCTTCCTCCCCCACCCTTCCCCTACCAAGAGTGCCTCCCCATTCCACATCCAAGTACTTCCAGTACCCTTTCAGAGACTTCCCTATTCCCTCTCCACAGTGCTCCCAGTACCCCCAGGGGCTCCCCATTTCCTCTCCCAGTGCCTCTGCATTGTTCCCAGAATATCCAGGTGTTTCCCATTCTATCTCCCAGTACTCCTGTACTCCCAGTGGCTCTGCAATCCCCCTCTCAGCACTCCCAGTGCACCCATGGCTCCTGTCTTAGGTTACAAGATGTGGCTGGGGGTGTATATTCTAGTCCCATCTGTTAAAGTTGGGGCAGTTATCTTCTGTTAATTGGGCACTTTCTTTATCTCTTCCACAACCAATCCTCCCTCCCGGAAATATCTTCTGTTAATGGGCCATTGAGTGTCACTGCATGACTGATAAAATTCCATCATCCCATTGTGATATGCTTCACCCAGGGGTAGGAACCAAGCATTTCTACCTGGATATAATCTGACATTTGTAACACTGTAAATGTCTGTCTGAAATTTCCCTAATTTTTTAGCTTCCTGATCCTCGTGAAAGGACAAAAATCGGGACCACCAGGGAAAAGAAAGATCCTTTTCTGAAATCTGGGTCTGACTGGTCCACCAAGCCAAACTATTGTCCACAGCTGTGTTTGTACACCCCATGGAACACTGCATCCAAAAAGGGGCACTGTGCTCTCGTCTGCCTCCATCGCTTTGCAACACTGGTTCTGGAATTTTCCTCACCTCCCAGCTTGGCTGGACTTTCTCTCTGGAATGACCTTTTGGTGGTCCTCACGAAAAAGACCCTTCATTTACCGTACATCAACCACTGTGACAGATGGACTGAGATGGGAGAAACCTCTCTCTCAAGGACTGAAACATGAGACTCTTATATGGAAATGCTCCCCCCTCCTCCCCAAGGACTGAGCCTGAAATTCCTAACACGGGGGGAGGAGTGTGGGGGAGGCAAGTTGCCTGCAAGCTGACCACTGGACCAAGAAAACAATGGTTCTCACCTACTGCTGATGGACTTTTTGTACCCTTTTTTCAATAGACTATTCTTTAGCACATTTGATTCAATTTCATAACGTGTCCCCTTCCCCCAATCAAAAAAGACTATAATAGAGATGTGAGCTGACCAGTATCTTTGAGATCTCCCCTGACACGACTCTGACAGGCTTCATCAAATGGACTTCGAAGGACTTTGTTGTCCCACGTCTGATAGCTATACACCTCCTTTCTTTCCCCCTGCCTTTTTCCTTATTCTTTCCCTTTTTCCTCTCTTCCCCTCACCCTAATGCATTTCACTGTGCTCATTTCAATAAAGGTACATTTGTTTTTTGATTATCACTGCAAAACCCCCTTGTCATGTAGATATTTTGCACCCTGAGATCAATAAAAAATAAACAGACCGTCATGAATCTCGTCCTCAAGGACAGATCATGACAGCCAGTGTTTTCCCATGGGATTCCTTGAGGAGCAGCTTTCTTTTCCACTAGATTCCTAGAGGAAGACCAGGCTCATCTACACCACCACTGGACCTTCAGAGGAAAACTCCACCCTTCTACAGGATCATGGCTCCAACAGAACCACACCTGTCACTGCAGGAGGACTGCAGCCACCATTTAATGGGACTGTTGCCAACACCCTGACCCACAGGGTGTCAGGTCATATTCTAACTCTTCCAGCATTCTTTTATATAACTGCATTTTATATTTTAAATTTTTATTTTTAAATTTTAATTTATATTTTTATTTGAAACAACTGCTCATCTTAAAGATTTTAACAGTTTTATTAAATCTGAGCAAAAATACAACAAAGGGATTAAATAAGGAAAAACAGGCCTGGGAGCCACCATTGTGGCTGCTTACCATGTGGCTCATCTTTGAGATGGGTACTTCGGCTTTTATAATTCTGGGGGTTGCATCAGCCAACCCCAGCCCCTCCCAAAGCCTGTCAGTCAATTCTTCTTTGCCATTTTTTGGTGGATATTGCTTTCTTGCAACTTGATTGGAGGGTCAGGTGTTGTCATGCTGTGCCTCCCAGTAGCAACAAGCTTTTCCATTCTCAGCTGCCCTGTAGGAGGGGCACATGTACACGCCTTCCTTTTACCTGTCCTAGATAACCCAGGCTGTCCGGTGGCAACAATAGAGAGTGGGGGGGAAAGGGGACTGTGGGGAGAACAGAGGACATCTAAACAACAATCTACAATAGCATAAACTATACATCAATAAAGCTTCTCTTAATATTCACACTATATTCATTCCTTAATTGCAAGAGCCAATCGTCTCATTATTCATCTATAACAATTTTTATTTTTATATTTTCCTATTAAAGGACTATTAGTCCTACTTCCATATCTTTACCTGAGAGCTCCTTAATTCCAAAATTTTAATAATTCAGAGGGAAGGGGTTTATATTTTCCTTTTCCAGAGAAGGTCCTGCCTTATTTAACTGACACCTATCTTTTCAAAACAAGACAGAGCCCCAAGAATCCTGGAAATCCCACACAGATCTGCTCAACAACCTGACTGGGTCCCTCCTCCTTCCTGAGCCAAAGGGCAGAGCTGAGCAAACAAAAACCAATTCTCCTGGTTTAATCAAAAAGCTGCATTTTGGGTCCCATAAGATGGATAGGGGTGCTGTGCTCCCTGGTACTGGGGAAGGGAATTGGGAGCTCCAGGGGGTACTGGGAGCACTGGAACGTGAAGCTCTGGGCAGCCCTGTATGGGACCCCACACTCGTGGCCACCCCACCATGGCATGGTGGGCACCAACAGGAGCTGCGGGGGGGTGGACACACAGCACAGGGTGCTCTTGGGCAGGGACCTCCAGTGCCCCCTGTGCCCACAGTGTCACAACATGTTCTCGTAGATGTCTCTGGAGTCCTGCTGTTGCCGTGGGGTCCTGGCAGCTCTGCATTGGTCACCTGCGGGGGGGTGCGGCACACGGGGGCACTGCAAGAGACACCAGTTGGGGGAACCTGGGTGGGAAGTGACACCCATGGGTGACATGTCCCTGTTCCCCCCCCCATACTCACCCTCTGTCTTCTTGGTTCTCACAACCTGGCTATACAGCACCTCCCCTGCCTCTGGAAGGGTCAAGGGCTCTGAGAGGGCTCTGCGAGGATAAGAGGGTGTCTGGGGGGGGGGGGGTCGTAATGTGCATAAAATAAGGGATCAGACCTGGAGCCCCCCACTCACCTTTCCTGCTGTTTCCTGAGGGCTGCAAAGAAAAGAGGGGAGGGTTGACTGTGGAGTCCTCAGGGCCCCTGAACACCCTTGAGAGCTCTGACTGCCCCTGAGAGCCTCGTGCATCCCTGAAGCCTCCAATAAGCCTTGAACCATCCCTTGACCCCCAAGCTCCCAAACTCCCCCAAACCCCTGACAGAACCTCCAACTTTCCTGCACAACCCTGCAGGACCTCCACAAATCCCCCACAACCCCCAGCTGAGGTCTCTAGGGATTCAGCTTTAGCCAAGTCAGGAGCTGTTGGTGCTGCCTTATGGACGCGGTACTCTGGGGGATTTCATCCTACTCCCTGGGACCCCCATTCTCCTTCATTGTCACCCCTCATTGTCACCCACCCAGGTGGTGCCACAGGCGTCAGCCCCCGATGACAGCCAGGAGCAGGACCAGGAAGACCAGGGACCCCCTGAGCCCTGCAGCCACTGCTGATGACAGAGAGGGACACATCAGGATTACCCTGAAGTCCAGGATCCCTGCAGCCCCCATGTGACTTCGTGTGACTCCATGTGACCCCACCTGTGCCCTGTTCCTGTGTTGTCACCTCCAGGGCCATCTCTGGGCTGAGTGCCTAGTGCCTGTCCAGCTGGTTGGTAGCACTGGTAGGTGCCCAAATGTCCCACATTGATGGCCCCAAGCTCCAGGAGGAGACCCTGGGCCACCTCCTGGCTGTTATGCAGCCAGGTGAAGGTGACAGGGGCTGAGCCCACCTGCACTGAGAAGCGCAGGTCATGGGGTCACCTGTGTGCACCTGGTGTGCCAGGGGATTGAGGGTGATGGTGGCATTGGCCATAGGCACTGTAGGGACACAGAGCTGGCACATGGTGAGGTGGGATGGGGGTGCTGCGGTTGGGGTCATTCCCAGCCCAAGGGTCCCTCTCACCCAGGACTGTGACATTCAGGGGGACACTCTCAGCCATGCTGTCCCCACACTGGTAGTGGATGCTGCTCTTGTCCCCAACCTGGCACAGCATCAGGCGGGGCCAGTGCCCAGTGGTGCCCCTGAGCACCCCGGTGCCAGGAGAAGAACAGGGAACATATCCCTGTGGCCACTGTGCAGCTCATCACCAGGCAGTGCCCCAGTGCCACCTGTCCCCCCGGGGGGCTGCACCGACAGGGACACCGACAGGGAGTCTGGGGCTGCATCTGGGAGGGGGGGGCACCAAGGGACAGTGAGGGACTTGGTGGGGGGTCGGAGAGCCCAATGAGGGGGTAGAGGTGCAGAGCTGGGGGGGGGAGGGGGGCTTGGAAAGGAACCCCAAGGAAGGTTGGGTGTTTAGGGAGGGGACACCAGGAGAGAGAGATGGGGGACACCAGTGAGGGTATGGGGACCCAGGGAGGGGATGGCAGGATTTGAGGACTGTGGGGGAGCCACAGAGTGGGGTGGGTTTGATTCAGAGATGGGTGAAGGGATCCAGTGAGGGAGGGGGGAACCCGTGCAATATTGGAGGTACCCAGGTAGGGGAACCAAGGAAGTTGTAGGGGCTCCCCGTGCCCTTCCCTGCACTCACTGCACACTCACAAGCGGAGCTGGGTGCTGCTATTCTGCACAGCCCCACCCTTGAAGCGCATCTTGCAGCTGTAATTCCCGAGTGGGAGACCCCCACAGCAGGCACCAGCAGCTGCGGAGACCCCGGCGGGCCCCCCACCACCTGCCTGTCCTGGTAGAACATATGCAGGAGGGGGGCTGGGGCCGCAGGGGGCTGGGGGTGCTGAGGCAGTTGAGAGTCAGGGAGGACCCCTGGGTGGGCTCGGGGGGCCCCTCCAGCACCAGCACCAGGAAGAGCTCTGGAAAGGAGACAAAAGAGGGATTTGTAACGTCGAGTCCCTGGGGAAGGACTGTGGCAGTGTTGGGGTGGCAGTGGTGGGGGTCCTCTCTGTAGACTGTCACTGTCAGTGCTGACTCCTCCCATCCCCGTGATACCCTGAATTTCACCCAGCCCCTGCAGCGATAGCGGCCGCTGTGTTGCAGCTGCAGAGGGGGCGGGGACAGTTTGGTCCCATCACGGAGCTCCCACAGTTTCTTCTCCTTGTGGTAGAAAGACACGGAACTGACCAGGTTGTCCCACCAGTGCCGGCACTGCAGTGTCACCGTGTCCCCCTCCAGCAGTGCCTGCACCGGCACCTGCAACACCAATGGGGGTGCGGGACATGGGGTTCCTCTCACACCGGGGGGACCTGCTGGGTCCCAGTGCCACTGCAACCCCCATACTGAATCATACCCAGGGCACCAGGGATCCTCAATTCCACAAACAGGGTCCCCTGGCACTGGGATGCTCTGGGATGTCCCCGTGTGCAGGGCTGGGGGTCACACCATGTGGTGACCCATGGAGTGGAACCCACCCAGAGTTCCAGGGTCACTGCAGGTGCCAGGTTGGGGACACCCAAAACTCTCCTCACCATCTAAGATTCTCATGGCACGGCTGAGCCCACTGCCAGGTCACTGTGGGTAGGATGGGGCATGGTGGGGACAAGGCTGTCCCCAGGTCAGTGGGACATGGGATTCCCAGGAGATAGGGGCTCAGGGGGTTTGGAGAGCCAGGGTGTGTGTCCAGGGGAATGGGGAGTCCCAGAGATGGGGTCCCTGGGGAATTGGGGTCCTGAGGAGGGGGAGTCACAGGGGATGAGGGTGTCATGTGAATGGGGGTCCCCAGGGCTGGGGGGACTCAGTGATGGAAGTCCCAGGGGAACCTGGGCTCCAGGGATTTGGGGTGTCATGGTTTTGGTTTACTAATTTGAGATTTTTTTGTTAATGTAATAATTAGTGTGGTGGGCTTAGCGTTGGTTAATTACAAGTGTACTTATTAGAATTTTTTTATTTTTGAGATTAAATTAGGACAAAGGTCAAGTAGGTTTTAAAATTTAGAAGAGTATAAAGAAAAATGTATTAATAACAATAAATTGTAATAATAATAAATCCCTCATCAGAGGATGGGTGTGCCAGGGATGGAGTGCCGGGGGAATGGGAGATCTGGGGAGAATCCAGGTTCTGGGGGAACGGGAATTTCAGGGGATGGAATGAATGGGAGAGGATTCCTTGGGAATGGGGTTCTGGGCCATGGAGATCCTAGGGAATGGCAGCCCCCAGATGGGAGTCCCAGGGAAGGGGAGACAGAAGGAATGGGGGTCCCATGGCTGGGAATGGGTTGGGAATAGCACCCTCATTCCCAGGAGAATGAGGTTGCCAGGGATGGCCATTGAAAGGATGTGCATGTGGGTCACAGCTCCTTCCCTGGAGGCCTCAGATTTTGGAGTGACCCACGGGCTAGCACTGCCTGCAGGGTTGCCTGTGATCTGGTGGGGCAGCAAAAGGGGATTTGGAAATGCTTTGAGTCTGTATTCCGCCACACTCCCAGGGGCATTTTCTGCTCTTCATTTCCATTTTCTTTTTATCCCTCATATTCACATGCCCCTAGTTCATACCTTGGTGATCCTGGCAGGAGCACCTGAGCAGGGAATTAATTGGGGGAAGCCCAGGGTTGGGGAAGCAGGGGTGAGGGGTCTTCAGGGAGGGCTTGGGAGGCTGTGAGGGATGGGGGTGTCCAGCTGTGCCCTCCCAACACTTTCACTTTCTCTCTCCTGCAGCAGAAGCAAGTGGCCATTTG
The DNA here is from genome assembly GCF_036417665.1 of Passer domesticus. Classification (NCBI taxonomy): domain Eukaryota; kingdom Metazoa; phylum Chordata; class Aves; order Passeriformes; family Passeridae; genus Passer; species Passer domesticus. The sequence goes on from NC_087505.1 coordinate 3,955,382, forward strand.
TTCTGAATGTCACACAGAGGATGGGTTCTGCCCTAGGGGAGTGCATGCAGAGAGGTCCTGGGTGGATCCTGGGGGGATCCTGCCCAAGGGGGGACACTTGCTGGACAACAGGGTCCTTTCCTGGAAGGTGGCAGCTCTGGTGGGGGTCCAGAATTATCCATTTTTACTCGTCCCCTGCGGGATCTGATCTAGCAAGAGCAGCACGGGAATGGAGCCCCAAGCAGGAAGGATCTCCCAAACTTCTCCTCCTTGAAGCCAGTGGCCATCCAAGGGTGGGGCCCAGCCATGGCACAGTCCCACTACATAGGGATGACCATTGCCCAGCCCTGCTCTGGCCAGCCCCAGGGGGCAGCCAGGACCTGAGGGTGTCATCCCCCCACACCACTCCACCCCCTTGGCTTTCATTCCAGCAGCTTTAGAGCTGCTGCAGAGGTGAGAATTCTGTGGTAGAAAAAGGCCTGCCTGTCATTTGCTCAGCCTGGCAAAAAGCACTAAACCCAAAGGGAGCCCAAGCAGTGGCTCTGCAAGGGCCTTTGATGGTTTTCAGAGCAGGGCTGGCTGGAAACACCCCCTGCAGGGGCAGCTGTGAGGGAGCCAGTGCAGAAATGCAGCAATTATTCATTTGTTCCCTCTCAGTGAGGGACTGAGAGATCCCCAGAACTACTGCAAATACCATACTGATCTGCTCAACAACCTGACCTGGACCCTCCTCTTCCTTCCTGCCTTGCCATGGGTGGACAGTGGCCGGGTGCCCTTTACCCACCACAGCCACTCCCTTCCTGCCCTCCTTACCTGATTGGGGAGAGAAAATTGAATTAAGGGTTCCTGGATTGAGACAAGGACGAGGAGAGATCACTCATCAAATCTTGTCACGGGAAAAACAACCTTGGATTTAGAGATATGAATTGAATTTATTGCTGACAAAATCAGAGCAGGATAAGGAGAAGTAAAATAAACCCTTCAATACACCTTCCCCCTGTTACATAAAATTATGTAGTCATTGGCTTTCACTGTTATATTGTTTTTTCCAAATTATTTTGATATAATACAGTTTGTAATCACTTTTAAATTGCTTTAGATACAAGGCAGTTTGTCAGCTTTTTTACCTAATCCCGGTGCAGAATATATATTTTAGGATGATAAATATATTATAGTTTAGGCTCTCCCAAAATATCAAGACAGAGACTATGTGCTGTGTAACACATTATAACATTAACTCTTGCAGAAGTAGCTAATGCCTTTATTTGTGTAACTAAATGACAATGGTGAGAATAACTCCGATAATTTTGTGAAATAGTTTCCTGGCTTAGGGTAATTTTGGGAGAAAAACCTCTACAGGGATTTCTCTAGAAAAACAAATTCAAGTGGCCCCTCCCTCAACTGGTTCTGGAACAAAGATTTCCTTGTAGAAAAGTGGAAAAAAACTGTCTAATAGGTAAAGAATTCACTAGTATAAAATTTGAACAATATTAAACAACAAAACTTCTTGCTGCTCTAAAAGTGATGATAACCTCAGAAAAGTTTCCTTCAGGTGTTTTAGTTTGACTTATTAAGTCTCTTATCAGTCCCTCTGGAGCTGAAAATGCTGTGGCCCAGGCCTGGCCCTGTGGGCCAGGGGTGTGAGCTCCCGGTGCTCTTCTGGGTGTTTAGTCCAGAGCAAGTTTAAACAGGTCCAAAGAAAAAGAAAACCCACAGTCCAGGGAGAGTGTCTCCCTCAGCTAGCTAAAAACTAACTAAAAGCAAAGGAGAGCTCTGTCCCATTGTCTGTAAATCTACACTCAATACAGTCCAGGAATAGGATGCAGGGGAGCAAGTGCAGTTTCTGATAACAAACTCTGTGCTTCTTCTCTCCCTGCTTTGCTCTTGGAATGATCTTAAAGGTGCAAAACTTATTATCTGCCATAAACAGAACAGATGAGTGGAGATACAAACATCATATAGCCAACTCAGGACAAATAGCTAATGTTGATTTAATGTACTGGTAGAGTATCTTATCTGTATGATAATACAGCATTGAAAAGAAGCAAGTAAATAAACATTGAAAGAAAGAATGCAAAGAAGAATTTGCCACTTACCATGGGGTTATCAAGAACTGTCAAACCACAGAAGAGGGGGACATAAAATATATAAACTTAATCTGCAGTAAGGCATGTACTTTAAGAAAATGGATCAAGGGTGTCATGGATTGACCCTGGCACAGTGCCAGTGCCCCCATGAAACGTATATTTCTAACATGGTTACTTGTGTGATGCGACCCGGAAAGAGAACAAAGTAGGCTCCAACATGGGAATGGAGGGAAAAAACAACACTTTATTAATCTACAACATAAAGACAAAAAGGGGGGAGAAAGGAAAAAAAAAAAACCCACACACAACAATCCACAATGGAACACCTGCAAAACACTCCTCCTCCTCCCACCCCTCTAATACTCCATTGTCAATCCAATACCATCCTTCACACAACCTCCCCCCAGTTCATCAGGAGAGAGGAGTCTCCCTCTTGTACCATGGGACTCCCCAGGAAACATATTTGGAACTTCTTGTGCTTCCATGTCACACATGGCAGCCACCCGGAGGGAATCTGCTGTGGTGACCATCTTCCTTCCATGTCCAGTGCTGTCACCGCTGTCTATGGATCCAAACTGCTTCTTAGGTCCTTTTAAGAATGACTTGCCCAGTTCCAAGAAGTGGCAGCCTCTCACTGTTGGGACACCTGTCCCCCCCATATTTACTCCCCTGGGGCCTGGGGATCTCAGGAACAGAGATCCTCCGCTGAAGGCAGAGGGCTCCACCACACCCTCCCCATCAGTCTCTGTTCTCTTTACTTCTTCTCATAACAGCTTTGTCACTCCTGGCTTCCAGCCAACCACCTCCCCCAAGGTGCATTCTCTAAATTACAGGAAGAAATTGGTTTCGTCCCATAGCCATGTAAGAGAAAAGTCCAGCCAAAAGGTCACTCCAATCATCTCCTCCATCCAGGGCACTTCTCATCTGCTGACATTTCTTCACCTACTGAAGCCTTCTTCTCATTTGTCCCATCATCCGTCCCCTCTCAATTCTCAGCTAGGGAGGATCAGTGTTTCTTACAGCTTCCATTGTTTCAGCACCAATGGGGTTAAAATTTCAGCTGTGGTCTGCCAGCAGCTGGGCACCTTGGCCCCCCCCCCTCCTTCTCCTCTGCCATGGTGCCAGCACAAGATATCAAATTTCAAGCCAGCACAGACTCTCTATCACTGTCTCCCGGAGGGGGTGCTGCCCAAAATCCCAAGTCTCCCCCACCCCTGCACCTTGCAGGGCTCCGGCCTCCCTCCCCTCAGGCCGCATGCCCCTCCCCCCCCCCCCCCCAGACGCAGCTGGGCAGGGGAGGAGGTCAGATCGACTCACCCACCGGACTCAGAAGAAAGAGTCCCTCTGTGAATCCTCTGCTTTTAACCCCTGTGTGTTCTCAGAGGTGTATCCAGGTCTCCAGTGGCCACACTAGGTCACAATTTTCAAATCTGGGCACTGATTGGTTTGACCACAACTTTCCCAGAAACTCACTTCCTGGTCAAACTACGACACCTGCTCAGGTGTTCCGGGGAATGGCTCAGCCAGGAAATGGGGGTAGGGACAGGGAAAAACCCAGGGGTCTGTGGGGCCCCAACGAAGGGCCGCCTATATATATAAGATAATAAACCAGCCTTCTGAAACATGGAGTCCAGATTCGCGTCTCCACACTTGGGGCGTTCGTTACACTTCTCCTTCTTCTGAAGAGCTGCCACCCAGGGCTCAAGTGGCCCCAATAGCCTGTGACAGCCAGCTGAATGGCCGGGAACACGCGAATGGCCCAGGAGGTGACACTGCTCCTGTGCAGTGAGTGCCCCGGCACAGGCCTGATGCCCTGGGAATGGGCCATGGTGAGGCAGAGAGTGGTGGGGAGGGGGCACAGGGGGGCTGCGGCGTTCCCTGAGGTCTCCAAGGTCTGCAGAGCCAGTGCATGAGGTGACCAGAGTTGTGGGGTGGCTGTGGGGACAGTACAGGGGGGACAGGACCATGGGAACCATAATAGCGGGACAGGGATTTGGGGAGGCATCCTGGGGCTGGTGGAGGTGACCCATGCCAGCACGGGGAGGCCATGACATCCCCATTTGGGGGTGTCCAGAGTGTTCCCATGCTTTGTCTTAGTATGGGGTGGCTGCTGGCGGCTGGGCACCTTGCCCCCCCCTTCTTCTCCTCTGCCATGCTGTTCCTGTCCCCAAGGGGTCCATGCCACACAATGACATTTTGAGGACAGCCACCAACCCCATGCCCCCATGCCTCTGTCCCAATGGTTCCACGCCCACCCAGCACTATCCCGTCTCCCTTCCTGCCCAGACCCTCAGCCCTGCTAGTGAGTTCTCAGTGGGTACTACGTCCCCACCGCACTGTCCCCAGCCCCACACTGGCTCTGGCAGGCTGGTGTCCCCTGTCACCTGTAGACACCAAGGCCAACCAGCTCCTTGTGGAGCCCCCCTGGAGGTTGGTGGTGCTGTGGGACTGGGTGACAAGGACCTGCCAGTGCTCGGAGACCACTGGTGCCACCACCTGGTACAAGGACTGGTAGTGCTGGGGGCAGAAGGGACATGACCACTTCACTGTCACCAAGAGGGGCACCTACGAGTGTGACAGTCCCGTCACCAGGCTCAGCCCTGCCATGCACATCTTAAATGGTGAGCAGTGGTGGCACACTCAAGGTCCCCGAGAGCTGTGGGTGGGCTCTATTTACTAGTTCACACCCCCCCCACCCCCGTCATGTCCCCTGCAAACAGGGACATCCCACAATGTCCCAGTGCAGTGAGACCCCCTGCTGCAATGGGAGACCCCTGGTGGCTCCCAAGGCATTTGGGATCCCTCAGACTCCCCAGATGTGACACAGTGAGACACATGTGTATCCTTCCTGTCCCACAGTGTGGCTTGTGCTGGAGCTGGAGTCACACATGCTGATAGAGGGGGACAGGGTGACACTGCATTACCAGGGCTGGAAGGATGGCATGGTCACTGGAGTACGATTTTACCACAAGGAGAAGGATCTGGGGGGGCCTGTCTATGGGACCAAGCTGTCCCTGTCCCCTCTGCAGCTTCACCACAGTGGCTGCAACTGCTGTGGGGGCTGGGTGAAGTCTGGGCCATCCCCGTGGTGGGAGAAGTCAGTGACAGTGAGAGTACATGGTAAATGTGGGAATAGGGTTGGGAAACCTCAACATCTTCCCAGCTTTCCTCCACCAGTGCCTGGGTCCCTCCTCCCTCCTTTCATTCCTCCCTGGGTCACCCACACATTCCCATGTCCCTCTCAAGTCCCTCCATCTTTGTCCAGGTCCATCTCCAGGTCCTCCCATCCCTACCTGGCATTCTATACTGCTTCCAAGTTCCCAGCTCCATCCTTGGCTCTCCCTTCCCTTCCTGGCTTGCTTCCTCCCCTCCCTGCTGCTGCTCAGTCCCTTCCTGGGTTCCCCCCACCCCTCTCTGAGACACCCCACATCCCTCCCTGGGTCCCCTCTGTCCCATCTCTTGTCCCTCATCCCTGCCTGCCTCAACTCCACCCCTTCCTAGCTCCACTTCTCCCTCAATGGCGTTCCCTCCAACCCCCTGGTACTCCCCTCCTGCCACTCCCCATATCTCCATCCCACCCCTTACAGATCTTCCATCCTACCCCTGTTCCCCTGCAGGGGTCCTCCTCTCGGGGGTGTCCCTGATGGCAGAGGGGAGGCTCCCCGGGGTGATGCCTTGAGAGGCTACCTAGAACAGAGGCCAGACAGAGTTAATGGAATAAAGAAGGAATTTATTAAAAAGGCCTTCAAATGATACAGCTTGGGCAGTACAAGAGCCTGGCCAAGGCTACACCCACGATGGACCCCAAACGGACTCTGAGTCACGAGTTTTCACACTTTTATGAGTTTTGGTCCATTTAAATATTGGGGTTAATTGTCAAATTGCAGCTTCAGGTTATGAAGTCCCATCCTCCCAGATTGCTCTCCTCAATTTGCTGTTGTTGATACTTTTTGGGCCTGCAGGTGCAATGGTGTCCTTGATTCTCAGGCTGGAAAAGGATTGTTTTCTCTGACTAAACTGTGAACTTTCTAACACTTTATGTGAAGTTCAAAGTTATAAACTAATGTAGTACAGATTCTAGAAAATATGAAAACTCAAACTTATGCTACAGGGGGACAGGTGGCACTGGGGTACCACCTGGTGCTGACCTGTGCAGTGGCTGTGGGGACGGGTCCCTTGTCCTCCTCCTGGCATCAGGAAGGCTCGGGGGCACCACTGGGCACTGGGCCCACCTGGAGCTGTGCCACACAGGGGACAAGGACAGTGGCTTGTAGCAGTGCCATGTCGGTTTCTCTGGGTCTGGATTGAAGGCATTTGAGACAGTAGTTCATGTTCAGACTCAGGTGTTTATTGTTTCTCATCAGTAAAACAGTCTCACTACTGTGAGCTCAGCAACTTTTCATTAGAAGGCACAAAATGGCTAACAATCTCTTGTTACAAGGTCTTTTAAGACTAAACTATCCAATTAAGAACTGACACCTAGATTATTTTCCATTTTAACCCAATAACTGATCCCAAAGAGCCTGCAATGCGGACTTTTCTGCCCAATTACAAAATGCTACCCGAACCCATGAAGAAGAAGGAAGAAGAAGCATGAAGAAGAAATCCAGGACGACACCCTGTGCCCTCCATCTTGCTTCTGTCCACAACATACTAAAAATCCCAAAACTTAAATTTCAAACCAAGTGATACACCTACACTACTCTATATCATCTATTCCACACTTTTGTGGATTCTAGTCTATCTTGAAGTCTAGGGAACTTTCTTTATGAATGAGGGTCAAACTGATTGCTCCCCTGGGGGTCAGGACACCCCAGAGCAGACAGAGAAATATTCCCGGTGCCTTGGGTTTCCACATCACCAGGTCAGCAGCGGGGAGTGCGTGGCTGAGAGTGTCCCCCTGAATGTCACTGTCCTGGGTGAGCGGGACACTCGGGCTGAGGGTGACCCCACCCACAGTATCCCCCATCCCACCTCAGCAGGTGCCAGCCCTATTTGTGTCTCCACAGTGCCCGTGACCAATGCCACCATCACCCCTTGCAACGCCTCCCAGCACACCAGATGTGTGCAGATGACCCTGTGACCATGTGCTGCTCGGTGCAGGTAGACTAAGCACCTGTCACCTTCACCTGGCTGCATGATGACTGGGAGGTGTCCCGTGGTCCCCTCTTGGAGCTTGGGGACATAACTGTGTGACATTCAGGCACCTACCGGTGAGTGGCCACCAAGCAGCTGGATGAGCACCAGGCACTCAGCACAGAGCTGGCCCTGTTGGTGATGCCTGACTCACCCTGGGTCACAGGTGGGTTCACACGGGGTCACCAGTGTGTTCAGGAACCCAGGGTTCAGGGTAACCCTGATGTGTCTGCCTCTGTCCCCAGCAGTGGCTGTGAATGTTGGCAGGGCCCTCCTCTTCCTGGTCCATGCAGGGATGTTGGAGGATCTTTTTTGGGGGTGTTTGGCGGGTGCCCCTCCCTTCCAGGCTGGGGGCTCAGAGGGTTGATTCCACTGGCTGGCTGGGGGCACTGCAGTGGTGCAGAAGTTCTGGGTGATTCAGGGGTGCTTCGAGTGTCCAGGGGGAATCAGGGGTCCAGTTGGAATTGGAGCTGCAGTGGGGATTTGGGGTCCCATGGGTGATTGGAGCTGCCAAGGTCCCGGGAATGTTTAGGGGTACCAGGGTCCCCACGGTCACTCTCTCCCCTTTTCTTTGCAGTCTCCAGGAAGCCCCAGGACCAGTGACTGGGGGTCTTCTGCCAGGACTCCCCTTTCCCCCTCCCCAGACACCCCCCACACTCCCCTTATCCCCACAGGACCCCCCAGAGGAGGGGGGAGGTTCAGAACCCCAAAGTCATGGGAATCGAGTAGGCAGGGAGTGAGTAGGAGGGTCACAGGACATGTCACCCACGGGTATCACCCCCCACCCAGGTCCCTGCAACTGGTGTCTCTTGCAGGGCTCCCCCACGCATATCCCCCAAGGTGACCAGTGCTGAGCTGCCGGGACCCCATGGGCGACAGCGGGATCCCAGTGACATGTATGAGAACGTGCTGTGACACTGGAGGGAACTGTGGCTTCCTGCTAGAGAGCAGCCCCTGTCGGTCCCCCTGCCCCAGCTCCTGTGGGTGCCCACTGTGCCTGTGGGGTGGCCACAAGTGGGTCTCCCATGTGGGGCTGCCCAGAGCTCCCCATTATGTCGGAACCCAGGACATCTCTCTGAATGCCCTGGATGTCTCAAAGCCCTGGCAGGGGCTGGGAGACCCTGGCAGGAAGTCAAAGACACGTGGAAATTCGATCTTAATTCATGGAGCAAATTGCCAACCTTATATGAAGAATTACAGGCCACAAAAGTTTAAGTAGCATAGTAGTAGCAATCACAGGGTGAAGGGAAAAATTTTGGAGCACTGTACATGGGGGTTTTGAACCTTGTACAGGGGGGTTTGGAATCCTGTACATGGGGGTCAGGAGTCCCAAGATGGAGGGATTTGGGCGTGCCCTGTTCTTCTTCTTTCTTCTCCTTGGCATCCATGTTCAGGATGATGTTGGCATGTGTGGATTGGTTCATGGTGAAGGTACACTTGCCAACAGGGGTGAAAAGTATTGGAAATGGAAGGTAAATGTCTTATATGTAGTTTTCACTATAAAAGAGACAACCGCCCCGTGGGCGGGGGAGAGTGCCCTTGGCTGTCTTGCTGATCAGACCTCGGCTGGACAGACAGAAAAACTCTGTAGATAAGGAGCAATAAACATAACCAAAGACCGAAAAAGCAAGAGTCCAGACTCCTTCTTCAAAGCGCGGCCTGCCCAGAACCACCTTTTCACATGTTGGGGCAGAGACATGTAACAGCCGACCCTGACACCATTACAGTGCCCCCAGTACCCCCAGGGTCTCCCTATTCCTTCCCCCAGTGCCAGGGGGCACAGGACCCTTGTCCCACATATTGAACCCAAAATGCAGCTCTTTGATGAAACCGGGAGAAATGGTTTTTGTTTGTTCAGCTCTGCCTGGTCAGCTAGGGAAGCAGGAGGGTCCTGGTCAGGTTGTTGAGCAGATCAGTGTGGGATTTGCAGAATTTTTGGGGCTCCCTCAGTCCCTTGGGGACAGGGACAAAATGATCAATTGCTGCATTTCTGGATTGGCTCTCTCACAGCTGCCCCAAAGTGGTCAAGGAGCTGACACTCCCTGTTTGTCCCCTCTCAGTGACACACCAGCCACATGCTCATGCCCCATCACCACTTGTACAGACCCCACAGCTGCCAAGCCCCTCTTGTCAGGCAGGAGCCCAGCAGCTGCGGGAGCACCATGAAAGCCATGAGAGCCCCAGGCTGAAGCTTGGGGAGGTCGGGGCTCTCCCCAGATGCCACCCTAAAGCTTGCCTCAGATCCAGCCCTGCACGCTGCCCCCGGTGCCCAAAGCCCCACACCCAGTGCTCCCTGAGGGGTGTCTGAGCCCCAGAGCTGCCAGTAAGCCCCCATGCCCCAAGTAATGTCCAAGACAATGCCCATTGCTAATTTGCAATTTAGTTACACTCTGTTGAAGGGCTTGTATGCTAGTGTGGATAGACTAAGAATAGTCAGACAGATTTGTGCAGCATAAGCCTTCAAAGCCCTCACAGCCATATCCTGGCAGTCCTACTTCTGTTCTTGTCTTTCTCAAGAAGGGGGCTGTGTGACAATTAGGGAATTTTTCTTTTCTCTGGACCTCATTCTCTTGGAGGCGATTGACGTTTGTCCAGACGAACAGGAGAGTGCTTCAGACCTGTTGTGATAAAACAAATGCCTACCTTCCCCTAGGTTAGTAAATGAGTTAGGCCTTACCTCTCTACACTCAATTAAAGATCCTTACATAGAAACTTTTAGAAATTGCCTCTGCACATGCAAATCTTCAAAGCAGTATTGCTCTGCTAGGGGTCAAATTTTATTTTATTTGAATTGATTTGATTTGATTTGATTTTAATGTTTTCTGTGTAAATATCAGTGTAAACATTCTTGAGGAGCCATACTCCACCTTCTTTTGCTTTTTAACAACATGTGTGTCTCTCGTCATGAACATGAAGGCAACATAAAAAAGAAAACAACCTGTGGATAAACAAGAAATTAAGCAGAAATAAATCAGATAATATGTACAATTAGTAGTACATGAGAGATAGAAGGGTGATTTAAAACAGTGCATGACCTGGATTGCCGAGCAAATTGTATTCCTTTTGCCATCTGTATGGCAGTTGTCTTCTGTTTAGTGGGTGCATTGGGAGACCTGGTTTCCTCTCCGTCTGCGGGGGGAAACCCTTGGCCGGTGCTGGTGGGACACTAGAGGGATGAAGAGTGTGCCCTTGTCCAATAGTGCTACCCCTCAGCTCACCTTCCACCCAGTCCTGGATGTGTAGTCTCTGCTCACCAGGGTAGAAGGAGATGACTTAATCTTGGATAATTCCAGCAAGTTTATTGTAGGACCAAAGTATAGGTAAAATCAGAGAAAAGTGGTGTATCGAAGGAGCACTGGGGAGAGAATCCCACTGTTCAGGGAGGGTCCAGGGTATATATACAGATAGGGGTAGGAGGGGTCACAATACAAATGATCCAATGAGAAAAGGTGCAGGTGGAGGGGCAAGCATGGAGTGATGGAGAGCAGTCCAATGGGGAATGAGGACGGAGAGGCTTCAGTGGAACAACCAGTGGGACACCGGGGTATAGAGAATGTTCTGGATGGGGATGTATACAACCTTTGTCATTTTCATACACATTAGCATAACAGTGGTAAGGTACCATGGGAAATTACTACAGCAACTTACCCTAACTTAATCAACAGGACTTTCCCATAGCATCCTCGTGCCAATTCTCCCACACCCATCACCCACAAGTGGGCAGTTTTCTTTATCTCTTCCACAACCACTCCTCCCTCCGGGGGGACATCTGCTGATAACAGGCTATTGAATGTCACTGCATGACTGATAAGAACTATAGCATCCCATTGTGAGATGTTTTGCCCAAAGGGAGGAGCCAAGCATTCCTACCCAGATATAATATTGAGTTTATGGAACACCAGCACGGCTTCTCCAGTGGGTTTCCCAGAGGAACAGCTGCCTCTTCCACTGGATCTTCAGAGGAAGACTACACCCTTCTACAGGATCACTGCTCCAACAGAACCACACCTCCAGGAGGACTGCAGCCACAATTCCAATTGGACTGCTCCCAACACCCTGACCAACAGAGTATCAGGTTGTATTCTGACTCTGTCAGTGTTGTTTTGGTCGACCGCATTGTTTATTTTATCTTTTCATTTTCTTTCCTCATAAAAAACTGTTATTCCTGCTCCCATATTTTTGTTTGAGAGCCCCTTAATTTCAAATTTATAACAATTTGGAGGGAGGGGGTTTACATTTTTTCTATTTCAGGGGAGGCTCCTGCCTTCCTTGGCACCCATTTGTCTTTCCAAACCAAGACAGATGTTAATTTTGTTCAAAAGATATAGTTTCTATTTCTGTTGTTAATTAATCTTAGACATAGTAGTGAAATAGCTGATATAACTATGCTTGCGTTAAAATGCCTGCTTGGATGGGATACCATTCAATGAACACAGGATGAGGACACCTGGTACAGATATGCCATCTATCAGCACCCACCATCTGAAGACAGTGTGGGCTGGGGCCAAACTTGAAGATGATGATAAAAAAGGAATAAAAGCACAACCCAGGAGTACACATGCTCTAAAAAGGTGGATCCAAGGCGGAGATACGCTAAATAGTTCTTGGAATATGTAAACTAGTTTGGGGGAAAAGTTTACTGTGTATAAGCGTCTATGAATATGCAACAGGGTGATGTAATGGAAAAGGTATTTAAGGGGTATTCCCGAAGATACCAGTGTGGTCTTGTCTGAGAGCCGAGATGAACCTAGGCAAAATAACCTTTGCTCTATGGCCTTTGTCTCCTATTGTCCTTTGTTAAACTTTTAAAATTTTCACAGAAGAGTGAACTTGTTTTTCACATGCTGCAAAGGTGAGAATTTTGTGGGGGAAAAAGGCCTGCCTGTGGTTTGCTCAGCCCTGCAAGAAGCACAAAACCCAAAGGGAGCCCAAGCAGAGGGCCCTTGATGGTTTTCAGAGCAGGGCTGGCTGGAAACACACCCTGCAGGGACAGCTGTGAGGGAACCTGTCTGGATATGCAGCAATTGATTGTTTTGTCCTTCGACACAAGTGACTAAGAGAGACCCAAAAGTCCTGCAAAGACAACAACAATCTGCTCACCAACCTGGCCCGGATTCTCTTCTTCTTTCCTGTCTCAAATCTGCAGCCCTTTGGAACATCCTGGAAAGTATTTTTTGATTCTGGCTCAGCTGCGAGACAATAGGGAAAAGTGTGGAAATATTGAGCAGTGTCTGTGCCCACTCCAGCCATCATGGGGCTGTGGGAAGTGACCCTGTCTGGATTCTAGGTGTCCCCAAAGCTGATCCATTCTTGCCCTCCTCACATGCACAGGGCACGGGGAATAGACAGGGCTCTGCCCCTCCCCTTCCAGGGTACCCCTCCACTTCCTAGAGCTGTGGGGGTGTTACCCTGGCAACGCTTGGTCCTGACACATCTCCACAGTGGCTTCAGACATGCTGCCACAGTGGTTCGGACACCCCGTGACCATCCTGGCACTTGCAGTGTGATGGCAGCTGGGCCCCTTCCTGATGCTCCGGGACCACCCTTGCGGTCTCGCCTTTCCGCAGACCTCACTGCAGGGTCACTGTGCTCCCATCATCCTGGGGTCTCCCCTCCACTGTTTCACTCCTTCCATACTTGGGTCTCCCCAGTGGAGTCCCCGTCCCTCCATCCCAGCTCACTACCCTCAAGCCCCTCCGGCCACGTCCCCCAGCAGCCCTGGGGCCAGCACCAGCAGAGGCTGCCAAACTCCTGCAGGATGAGACTTCCTCAGGGAGCACTGACTGAGAGGAGCCCAGTTCCCTCGCGCCATCCTTGCCTGCAGCACTCAGGCTCTAGCAGGCCTGGGCTGGTCATTTGGGATGTGCCTTGTGTAGCCCAAAATCCCCAGGAGAGGCAGCAGAGCCATTTGTTTGTGCACAGGGATGGTTTAGGACCACGGATGAACTAAAGGAACCCGGGCCCTAATTACAACACCTCCTTAAATGTCTGCAGCTCCCAGAGCAGAACAGGGACATTGGCCCAGCCAGCTGCAATTGTACCTCATTTTGCCCTCCCAAGGCACTGCTCTGTGTCCAGGCTGTTCCTGTGCTCCAGCTGCAGCTGCAGAGCCCTCGGGGCTGTGGCTCTGCTCTCCTCCTCCTCCCCTCCCTGTGGCTGCTGCATCGGGAGCAGCAGTGACCCAGGAAGAGCAGGAACTCCAAACGTGCTCTGAAGCCACCTGAGGAGCCCTGGCAGAGTCAGCATCGAGCACCAGCTTTCCTCAACATCTCAGGGCAATTCAGTATTCCCAGAGTTGCTATGTCAGGGCTGAAGGGGAAAAAGGGAGTGAAATGCTGAGGGTTAGCAGGAATTGTGGCGTAAAGACATCAAAGGGGCTTTGTGGACCTGAGACCTGCCTGGGGTCATTGCTGCCTTACTTCCATTGGAGATCAGGGAGAGCGGTCACGGGCGTGGTGCAGGGCATGTGCCTGGCCCTGGGACATTGATATGCTGCCCGTGTGCAGTAAGATCCAACCTGCTTATTTTGCAGCTTCTGCCCACTGCCGGTGGTGGTGCTGGGACCAATTGGTGCCCATGAGTTTGCAAAAGGAGCGATTTCCCCTCCTGGCTCCCGCCCGAGGCCGCCATGGCCCCTGAGGGGATCGAGCTCGACCGGGGCGCCCCCTGCTGGCCGGGAGCGCTCCCTGCAGCGCCCCCTGCTGGCCGAGCATGATTTCTGCAGCGCCCCCTCTGGTCGCAGTCATAACTGCACCAAAGATGAACAAAGAGTCCTGAGCATGAGGGGCCGTTCTGGGTTTGTGTTGTTTGCTCTGTTCTCTTCCAAAAATTTTCTAGTAAAGAGCTGTTATACAATTTCCTGCATTTTTTTCCTGGAAAACCACTCATTTTTGAAACTATAAAAATTTTCAGTCTTGGGTCTCCTTTCCATTCCAGTAAGGTTCCTGCTTTCCTTGACAGATATTTCTCATTTAAACCAGTTACCAGGTCCTGTGTTCAAGCATGCATGGAACGGACAGTCCAAGAGAAGACAAGATCAGACACAGGACCACCTCATGCTCTACCTTTTATGCCCCAGAGCCACCAAGGGCCCTCTCCCCAGGTGGCACTGCTGGTCACCCAGCCAATCCAGAGCTGGCTTTGGCAGAGTGTCACACTGTCCCCAGTGTGCCATGGCTGACACACTGACAGACGAGGACCTGTCTTAGGAAAAGGAAGGCCTGACTCACCCCTGCCACACACAGGTGTTCCAAAATGTCTCCAGACATCAAACTTTCCTGTCTTTGTCACCCTGCCCTGTGCCATGGCTTGATCCTGACTGCCCTGGAAAAGGGGGAGGCTCTGGAACCCCCACAGGGCCTTTGTGACACCATTGTGTGGGGAACATGGCAGAAGAGGGGTTTGGGACTGGGGACAAGAGAATGCAGAGCCTCCTGAAGACCACTTGGCCATCATAGAGCAAGAAAGGTCCAGGGCCCTGCCAGGTCCTTCCTGGGGGATGAAATGTGCCAGGGGGAGAATTCAAGGTTTGTTCCTTGTTGGGACTTTCCCTGGAAATTGTTCCTTTTGTGACCGTTTGAATTTTGAACCTCATTGCTGTTGCTGTTGGTTTTGTTCTCTCGTTGCTGTTCTTCTCTCAGGCCTTTGGGATCTTTGTGCCTCCACAGGGAGGGTGAGGCGCAAGAGCCACTGGTTTTTAGTGGCAGCCCAGAATTGGAGAAACCCATTCCTAAAGCCTGACAGAGCTGAACAAACACCATTTCTGCCAGTTTAACCAAAAAGCTGCATTTTGGTGCCAATACCAGGGAAATGAGTGCTGTGTTCTCCTGGTACTGGGAGGAGAAGTGAGGAACTATGGGTGTACTGGGATTGCTGAGAAGGGGATTGCAGAGCCACTGGGAGTACAGGGGTACTGCAGATAGAATGGGAAACACCTGGATATAATGGGAGCAATGGAAAGGCACTGGGAGGGAAAAAAGGGAGACCCTGGGGATATGGGAGCACTGTGGGGAGGGAATGGGGGAGTCTCTGAGGGTAGTTGGAGCACTTAGCTGTGGAATGGGGAAGCACTCATGGTAGTGGAAGGGGGTGGGGAAGCCCTTGGGGGTTCTGGGGGCACAGGGAGCTCTGGGTGCCCTGTGCAGCCTCACATGTGACCCCCACTTGTGCCAATCTACCTGTGAATGTCAAGCACCCCTGGGAGCAGTGGGGGGACACATGTGTGGCTGCCCATGGGTGGGGCCCCCCACTGCCCTCCAGTTCCCTCAGAGCCCCCAGTGCCCATCCATGCCCTGAGAGTCACAGCACATTCCTGTAGATGTCACCAGGTTCCCATGGTCACCCATGGGTTGTTGGCAGCTCCCCCACCTGGGGATCCTGGAGTGTGGTGGCACAGAGGGGACACTGGAAGAGACACGGGCTGTGGGATCTGGGTGGGGTGACACTTGTGTGATGTGTTCTACTGTGTGTGTCCCCCCCACCTGTACTCACCCGCTGCCATCTTGGTGATCACAACATGGGTGTACAGCACCTCCCCCTCCTCTGGTGAGGGCAGGGTATCCAGGGGGCCCTGAAGGAATAAAGGGGATGTGTGAGGGAGAATGGGAGGTCTTGGGGGTTAGGGTGAAACAGGAGAGTGTGGTTTGGGTCCCCCACTCACCTTTCCTGGTTCTTCCTGGCAGCTGCAAAAAAAAGAGGGGAGGGGTGACTGTGCGGTTCCTGGGGCCCTGACCCCTCTCAGGATTCCTGAACACCCACGGGACCCTCAGTTTCCCACAGGGCACCCAAGCATCCCTGAAGCCCTCCAGAATTCAAGATCCTCAAATCAGCATGAAGAATCCAAAGCCCTGGAGGGACAGAAGCTCACCAAACACACCCAAGTCCCCTGAAAGAACCCCCAACATCCCTGCAGGACCCTCTAGCACCTCCCCAAACACTATAGCACCCCACACAAGGTCACAGTTCTGGGACTGTTGGTGCTTCCCAATTGCTAGCCAACTCTGGGGGCCTCTACAGCTCCCTGGGTCCCCCCATCCACCCACTGTCACCCACCCGCATGGTGCCACTGGTGCCAGGCCACAATGACACCCATGAACAGGACCAGGAACAAAAGGGCCCCACCAACTGCTGCGGCCAATAGAAGAAAGAGAGGGGGACACATCAGGATCACCCATCATCCCAGGGATCCTGCAGTCCCTAGTGACCCTGTGTGATCCCACATGTGTCCCTGTGTGTCCCTGCAGTGTCACCTTCAGTGCCAGCTCTGGGCTAAATGCAAGGAGCACACGGTACCTGTCCAGCTGGTTGGTAGCCACACACTGGTAGGTGTGCGAATGTCCCATATTGATGGCCTTGAGCTCCAGGAGGGGATCCTGGGCAAACTCTCAGCTGTCAAGTGCAGCCAGGTGAAGGTGACAGGGCCTGAGCCCACCTGCACCAAGCAGTGCAGGGTCATGGGGTCACCTGCATGCACCTGGTGTGCCAGGGGACTGATGGTGATGGTGGCATTGGCCACGGGCACTGTGGGGACAGTGACAGGGCTGAGGCCACAGGGAGGGGCTGACACCCAGCAACAGGGACAGGGGAATGGGGGGCTGAGGGTAGCCTAGAGGATCCTGTGGGTCGGGTCATCCACAGCTCAAGGGCTCTGCCCTAGACAATGACGTTCAGGGGGACACTCTCAGCCATGTTGTTCCTGTTTTGACCCAGCACTAGTAGTGGCCACTGTCCTTGTCCCTAACGTGGCACAATTCCAGGTATGGGCCAGTGCCCAGAATTGCCCCCAAGCCCTGCCAGTGACTGGAGAATGACAGAGGACCTGTCCCTGTGGCCACCGTGCAGCTCAGTACCAGGCGGTACCTGAGTGCTACCTGTCCCCCAGGAGACTGCACCCACAGGGACACCCTGAGTGGGATTCCTGTGGGAGGGGGGAACACCAGAGGACAGTGAGGGACCCAGGGAGAGATTGGGGAAGGACAAGGAGAACCCATGAGGAAGAGGGCTTACAGAGCTGGAGGGTTGCTTGGAAAGGGATTCCAAGGAATGATGGGGGTTCAGGGAGAGGACATCTAGAGAGAGATGGTGGTAACCCCAGTGAGGAGTGAGTGGATCCAGGGAGGGAATGGTGGGACCTGGGGGCTGTGTGGGGACCTCAGAGAGGGGTGGGGGTAACCAGGGAGGGGTACGGAGTCCTGGTGAGGGACAGGGGACATGAGTCAGGAATGTGGGCACCTCAGGAGGGACCCGGAGCAGGGGTCGCAGGACAAGGAAAAGCTGCTGGGGAAGGATGGGGGTAACCATGTAGGGCAGGGGACCTGGCAAGGGACCTGAGAAAGGAGCAGGGAAGGATCCAGGAACAGTTGAAGGCCACAAGGACTGCAGGTGTCAGGAAGGACTGGGGGTCCCCAGGCAGGGCTGGGTACCTCAGGAGGCTGTAGGGGCTCCCCATGCCCATCCCCACACTCACTGTGCACTATGACGAGGAGCCAGGCTCTGCTGTTCTGCACGGCTCCCCACTCGGAGCACACCTCACAGCTGTAAATCCCCAAGTGGGAGACCCCCACAGTGGGCATCAGCAGCTGCGGGGAACCCTGTGGGCCCCCCCACCTGCCCGTCTTGGTAGAACACATGCAGGAGGGGGACTTGGGGCCACAGGGGGCTGGGGGTGCTGAGGAAGCTGAGAGTCAGGGGAGACCCCTTGGTGGGCTTGATGGGACTCTCCAGCACTGGCACTGAGAAGAGCTCTGAGAAGGAGAGGGGAGGGGGATTTGTGACCCCGAATCCCTGGGGAGGGGTGGTGGGGATGTTGGGAGGGTGACTGTGGGGTGCTCAAAATGCACTGTCACTGTCACAGGCGGTGACTCCTCCCACCGCCAGTATTCCACCCGGCCCTCACAGCTGTAGTGGCCAATGTGGTTCAGTTGCAGAGGGGATAGGGACAGCTCGGGGCCATCGGGGAACACCCCCAGTTCCTTCCCCTTGTGGGACAAGAACACCTTGGTGACCGTGCTGTTCCACCAGCTCCGGCAGCACAGTGTCACCATGTCCTGCTCCAGCAGCACCCGTGCCGGCACCATCAGCACCAGATAGTCTGGGGGACAGAGGGGTCCTGTCATACCCACTGGCACCGGGACCCCCCCCATTGCATCACATCCCGGGCACCAGGGGTCCCCAGTTCCAACATGTGGGTCCCCCACACTGGGATGCTCTGGGATGTTCCCAGAGCAGGGAACGGACTCTGGTAACACCAGGAATGACCCATCAAGGTCTCTGCGACACAGATGTGGTGCATGGATGGCTGTGACACAGACATGTCCCCCTGCCTTGCCAAATCTTTTGGGGACCACCCATATGCACTTTTCCACTCAGCACTGTTGGTTTTTGTGGCAGTTATAACCGTGGCCAGCAGGGGGCGCCCCAGTCGAGCTCCATCCCCTCAGGGGCCATGGCGGCCTTGGACAAGAGGGAGGAAGGGAAATCGCTCCTTTTGCAAACTCATGGGCACCAACTGGTTCTGCCACCACCACTGGCAGCGGGCAGAAGCCATGAAGACAGCATGTTGGATCCTAGTGCCCCCTGGCAGCATAGCCAGGCAGGCACATGCCCTACCCAACACCCATGTTAGCTCTCCATGATTCTGAATGGAAGGAAGGCAGCACCAGACCCCAGGCAGTTTTTGGGTCCACAACAGCCCCTCTGGTGGCTTTACACCACAATTCCTACAAACTCTCAGGCCTTCACCCTCTTTTCCTCCTTCATCCCAGGCACACCAGCTCTGGGAATGTTGAATTGCGCTGAGATGTTGAGGAAAGCTGGTGCTCGATGCTGACTCTGCCAGGTCTCCTCAGGTGGCTCCAGAGCACGTTTGGAGTTCCTGCTCTTCCTGGGCCGCTGCTGGTCCTGACACTGCAGCCACAGGGGGAAGAGGAGGGGGAGGAGAGCAGAGCTACAGCCCCGAGGGCTCTGCAACTGCAGCTGGAGCACAGGGACAGCCCAGACTGGGAGCAGTGCTTTAGGAGGCCAAAATGGGGTGAAATTGGAGCTGGCTGGGCCAATGTCCCTGTTCTGCTCTGGGAGCTGCAGATCCTTAAGGAGATGTTGTAATTAGGGCAAGGTTCCTAAAGTTCATCCATGGTCCTAAACCATCCCTGTGCACAAACACACAGCTTCATTGCCTCCCCTGGGGATTTTGCGCTATGCAAAGCAGCATTGGACACAATTTGGGGGTCAGATGCCTCCAGCTCTGCCCACAAGGTGCTTTCTTTACTGCCGGGAAGGTTATTTTTTTTTTGCTGGTGCTGGGAATTTATTCATTGTCTGTGCCATGTGGCCACTGCTTCACAGTGGCCAGCCAGGAAGGCCGAGCTGGAGCAGTGGCTGAGGCAGGAGTGGCTGGAGCAGATGGCCCACAGTAACATCACCTGGCCATGCAGGTGGAGCAGGAGCGCCGAGAATTCTGCAAGGTGCTCGGGTGAGGCCCACGGGGCCAGGCCATGGTGGGGCACCACTTGCCATTCCTGCCCCCCCCACATTTTGGGACAGAGCAGTGACATGTATTGGGCTCCCAAACCCCTCAGGGCTCGGGTACAGCCTCAAAGGAGGTCCCAGCCCAGGCTGTGGGGATGATTCTCGTGCTCCCGGACTCATTACCAACAAAGGGCAGCATTCCGGGAGTGGTCAGCACATCCCAAAGGAGCAGCCTGGGGCTGCTGGAGCCCGAGCGCTACGGGCAAGGATGGCATGATGGAGATGGGCCCCACTCAGCCGGCACTGCCTGAGGAATGTCTCATCCTGCAGGAGCTCGGCAGCCTCTCCAGGTGCTGGCCCTGGGGCTATCAGGGGGTGCGGCCGGAGGAGCCGGGATGGAGGGACCGGGACCCCATTGGGGAGCCCCGAGCATGGAGGGAGCGAAACAGTGGAGGAGAGATGCCCAGATGAGGGGGAGCAGAGACCCTGTGTTGGGATCTGTGGAAAGGAGGGACCGCAATGGTGGTCCCGGAGCATTGGGAAGGGGCCTGGCTGCCATCGCACTGTGAGTGCCAGGACAGTCACGGGGTGTCTGAACCGACTGTGTAAGCATGTCCGAAGCCACTGTTGTGATGTGTCGGGACCAAGTGTTGCCAGAGTAAGGCCCCCACAGCTCCGGTAAGTGGAGGAGTACCATGGAAGGGGCAGGGCTGTTTACTCCCTGTGCCCTCTGCATGTGAGGAGGGCAGGGATGGATCAGCTTTGGGGACACCTGGAATCCACACAGGGTCACTCCCCACAGCCCCACCATGGCCGCAGGCAGGGCCACTGATCGATCGATATTTCCACACTTTTCCCTCTTGTATGGCAGCCGGGCCAGAAACCAAATATTCTTCCCGGGCCATTCCAAAGGGCTGCAGATTTGAGACACGAAGGAGTAGGGACCTAGTCAGGTTTTTGTGCAAAACTTTATTGTCTTTGTAGGGCTTTTGGAGCTATCTCAGACTTTTGTTGCAAGGGACAAAGTCATCAATTGCTGAGTTTCCGGACTGGTTCCCCCAGCTGTCCCTGCAGAGGGGGTTTCCAGCCAGCCCTGCTCTGAAAACCAACAAAGGCCCTCTCAGAGCCACTGCTTGGGCTCCCTTTGGGGTTTTTGCTTCTTGCAGGGCCGAGCAAACCACAGGCAGGCCTTTTTCCCCCACAGAATTCTCACCTCTGCAGCAGCTCTAAAGCTGACAGAAACAAAGCCAAGGTGGTGGGGGGCACCCCCAGTTCCTAGCTATTGCTGGCCAGGGGTCTATGTACATATCACAAGCAGGATGGGACTGCTGAGGAAGGCATCTTGAGCTGTTTATTTTCTACCATCTGTCTCATTACATGGTTATGGCAAGGGGAAGACGTCAGCAGCTCACATCCTCTGCAGCCGTGGAAGAACTCAATGTTACAAGTTACTTTAAAAGCTTTTTCACCAATTACACAAAGCAAAAGCATACTGACAGTAGCTCTATCCAATCACTATAAGCACACGTACCTTCGGTTAAAACAATGCTTGCTTATTTCAAATACAATACCTGCTTGTAAGCCTTAAAACACAATGCACAGAGCTCCATTATTAAGCTTAGAACTTCCTAACATCTTGCTAGATATACTTTTCTTTAGCTTAGGGAGTTATTCTATCCAAGCATTAATACACAGACCATTGTTCTATTTGTCCTTACTTTTCTCCTTCTTACATAATTTTTCTGCTGACAAATATTATGCCTGCTGCTTAGCTCTAATTGCAATTCTGCTGTTTCTGAGGCCTGCTTTTTGCAGCTTTCCCAAAATGCTCTGATTTTAAGGCTTCCCACCCTGGCTGTCACCTGGATCTGGCCAGAGCAGGGCTGGCCAATGGCCATCCCTGTACAGTGAGACGGGTCCATGGCTGGGTCCCACCCTCGGATTGACAGCGGTCCCTAGGATGTGCCAACCCTGGGACAGGCACCCAACCAGGAATGTGCAGGGACATTTCTGGAACTGCCAGCCCCTGGGACAGGACTGCCATGCCAGGACGTGCCACCCCCTGGACTGGTTTCCCCCAGCTCACCCCCAGAACAGGGACCTCCCAGGACAGGCCCCCCTGGATGTGTCCCCCCAAGAGAGACACCACCCCCTTTCCCATCTGACTCTCAGCACAAACAGCCTCTTCCTTCTTGTCCAGGAAAAGGAAAGTGAAAGTGTTCAGGGAGCACAGCTCAACACCCCCATCCCCCAAAGCCTTCCCCCCCTCTCCCTGCATCCCCCACACCCATACCCTCCACCCCAGTGTTACCTGCCCAGGTGCGCCTGGGGATCGCTGAGCCATGAACTGGGAATGAGAGTGTACAAAAGTGAGGAAAATAAGAAAAAAATTGAAACAAAGAGAGGAACATCATGGGAAGCCCCTAGTGTTCCCCCCAGACCAGTAACACTGTGGAGGTCTCTGTTTTTGTCTGTGTCACCCTGATATCTGAGGCAGCCAGAGAAGGAGCTGCAACCCACCTGTCTACCCAGCCACTGCCCATCCTGGGCACCCCCACTCCCCTGGGACCCCAAACATGGGACCTCATTCTCTAGGTTCTGTCTCCTGGGGATCCCCATCCCAGGATGCTGATTTCCCAGGATCTCCATTGCCCAGCACTCCCCTCCCCTTGATCCCATCCCATGGGCTCCCCAGTCCCCTAGAACCCTGCATCCCTGGGACCTGCATCCCATGATCCCAAATTCCTGGGGCCTACATTCCCCTGGGACCCCTATCCCTGGTCCCCCCCAGCCATGGGTGATGCTGTTAAGTCAGGGACAGAAAGAAAGACTCCAGTCTCCAGGTGGATCAGAAGGTAAAAGGGTTTAATGAACATAGTGGGATTTTTTATAATGTGACTTGCTAAGGTGATATTTGATTGGTCTCAAAGTAGAAACATCTCACACTATTGCGTACTATGAATAGTTCACTCTGGAGAACTGTATCTATAAGCAATGGTTACAGATAGAGAGATAATAATTGTTTTAATTCTTTACTTCTAAGATTCCCAGGCTCAGCTTGGGAGAAATTGTCTCTGTTCTTTCTTTGATTGAACTGAGGATATCCACCCATGGGGACCCACGTTCCTCAGGATTCCCATTCCCTGGGTCTCCCCTTCCTCAGGAGCCCCATTCTCATGGCACCCCAATTCCCCAGGAACCCTACTCCTGGGCTGCCCTGCTCCTCTGGAAATCCCTCCTTAGCTCCCCACATCCCTGGAGCCCTCAAGTCCTGGGGTCCACTGGGTCCGACCATGTGCAACTGAGTCCCTCTACATCCCCAGCCACTCCCCTCCCTGCCCCCACCAAGTGCCACCTACACATGGGGACACAATGTGACCTCGCTTCCTTCCTCTTTGGCCAAAGAGCCTCCATCTGGGAGGGAGCGGTGGGCACAGCAGCAAACGACACCCAGTCCACATGGCTGGGGACAGCAAGATGGCCAGGAGCATGGCACTGCTCCTGTGGGGTGAGTATCCTAGGCATGGGCCTGAGGCCCTGGGGATGGGCCTTGATGAGGCAGAGATGGCTGGGGAGGGGGCACAGGGGGGCTGTCGGGTCCCCTGAGATCCCCATGCCAGCAGAGCCAGTGCATAGAGGCATGGAGGTGGACACTAATGAGACGGGGATTGTGGTGTGACTGGGGGGACAGGAACAGAAGGACAGGAGTAGGGGGACTGAAATCTGGGGACAAGGATATCATGACAGCCACATTGGGACTGGGGCAGCTGTGGTGACAGGGACAGGGTAACAGGGATGCAGGGACAGGGACAAAGGGACAAACACCTTGCAGATGGGCCATGGGGACAGGTGCCACAGGCTGGTGGAGATGACCTGTAGCAGCATGGGGTTTCTGTGATATCCTCACACTCAAGGTGTTCACAGTGTCCCCATGCCCTGCCTCAGCCTGAAGCAGTCGTAGTATCCCTGTCCCTCAGATGTCCATGCCACAGGGATGTGGCTAATGGACAGCTGTGACAGAGACATGTCCCCTGGCCTCTCCAGACCTGTTGGAGGCCATCTCTGAGGGCTTTCTCAGCAGTGTCCAATTGGGAACACATTGGGGACAAACCCCAGACCCTGTCCCCCAGCTGCAGCTTTCCCCACAGAACCATGCCCACACAGCCTTGTCCTTTCTCCCTTCCAGCCCAGACCCTTGGCCTCACTGGTGAGTCGTCAGAGAATGCAATGTCCCCACCCCACTGTACCCAGCCCCGCGCTGGCCCTGGCAGGCTGGTGTCCCCTGTCACCCACAGGTGCCCAGACTACCCAGCTCCTTGTGGAGCCCCCCTGGAGGCCAGCAGTGCTGTGGGACCGGGTGACACTGACCTGCCAGGGCTTGGGGACCGCTGGTGCCACCACCTGGTACAAGGATGGGCAGCGCTGGTGGCAGAAGGGACCCGACCACTTCACTGTCACTGAGAGTGGCACCTACCAGTGTGACAGACCCAGCAGTGTGCTCAGCTCCCCAATGCGCATCTTAAATGGTGAGGGGTGATTTGTGCCCTGGCACCCTCAGGGTCCCCAAGAGCTCTGGGTGG
The DNA here is from genome assembly GCF_036417665.1 of Passer domesticus. Classification (NCBI taxonomy): domain Eukaryota; kingdom Metazoa; phylum Chordata; class Aves; order Passeriformes; family Passeridae; genus Passer; species Passer domesticus. Next base: position 3,979,629 of record NC_087505.1, read on the forward strand.
GGTCCATTTCCTCGGTCACACCCCCCTCCATGTGAGAACCTGTCCCCTGCACACAGGGACATCCCAGAGCATCCCAGTGCATTGAGACCCCCTGTTGCAATGGGGGACCTTGATGGCTCCCAAGGCCTTTACGATCCCCCAGATTCTCCAGATGTGACACATGCTTCCTGTCCCACAGAGCGTCTTGTGCTGCAGCTGGAGGCACGCGTGCTGATGGAGGGGGACAGGGTGACACTGCGCTGCCGGGGCTGGCAGGATGGCACGGTCACTGGAGTACGATTTTACCACAAGGAGAAGGATCTGGGGGGGCCTATCAAAGGGACTGAGCTGTCCCTGTCCCCTCTGCAGCTTCACCACAGTGGCCGCTACCGCTGTGGGGGCTGGGTGAAGTCTGGGCCATCCCTGTGGTGGGAGAAGTCAGCAGCAGTGACAGTGACAGTGACAGTACATGGTAAATGTGGGAATAGGGTTGGGAAACCTCAACATCTTCCCAGCTTTCCTCCACCAGTGCCTGGGTCCCTCCTCCCTCCTTTCATTCCTCCCTGGGTCACCCACACATTCCCATGTCCCTCTCAAGTCCCTCCATCTTTGTCCAGGTCCATCTCCAGGTCCTCCCATCCCTACCTGGCATTCTATACTGCTTCCGAGTTCCCAGCTCCATCCTCGGCTCTCCCTTCCCTTCCTGGCTTGCTTCCTCCCCTCCCTGCTGCTGCTCAGTCCCTTCCTGGGTTCCCCCCACCCCTCTCTGAGACACCCCACATCCCTCCCTGGGTCCTCTCTGTCCCATCTCTCATCCCTCATCCCTGCCTGCCTCAACTCCACCCTTCCCTGGCTCCACTTCTCCTTCAATGGGGTTCCCTCCAACCCCCTGGTACTCCCCTCCTGCCACTCCCCATATCTCCATCCCACCCCTTACAGATCTTCCATCCAACCCCTGTCCCCCCTGCAGGGGTCCTGCTCTCGGGGGTGTCCCTGTTGGCAGAGCCCCCTGGGGTGATGCCTTGAGAGGCTACCTAGAACAGAGGCCAGACAGAGTTAATGGAATAAAGAAGGAATTTATTAAAAAGGCCTTCAAATGATACAGCTTGGGCAGTACAAGAGCCTGGCCAAGGCTACACCCACGATGGACCCAAGATGGATGCAAGACAGACAGAGGATGGATTCTGAGTCACGAGTTTTCACACTTTTATGAGTTTTGGTCCATTTAAATATTGGGGTTAATTGTCCAATTGCAGCTTCAGGTTATGAAGTCCCATCCTCCCAGATTGCTCTCCTCAATTTGCTGTTGTTGATACTTTTTGGGCCTGCAGGTGCAATGGTGTCCTTGGTTCTCAGGCTGGAAAAGGATTGTTTTCTCTGACTAAAATGTGAAGAGAACTTTCTAACACTTTATATGATGTTCAGAGTTATAAACTTGTAGTAGAGAATCTAGTAAATATGAAAGCTCAAGCTTAAGTCATCAGGGGAACAGGTGGCACTGGGGTACCACCTGGTGCCAAGAGGGGTGGTGGCCACCGGGACAGGTCCTCTTTCCTTCTCCTGGCACACAGGGTGCTTGGGGGCACTGCCAGGAACTGGTCCCTGCGTGGAGCTGCGCCACACTGGGGACAATGACAGCAGCCACTACCAGTGGGGGGACAGCAACAGGGACAGTGTGGTGGAGAGTGTACCCCTGAATGTCAGTGCCCTGGGTGAGCAGGACTCTCGGGCTAAGGGTGACCTCACCCATGACACCCCCATCCCACCTCTCCTGGTGCCAGCCCTGTCTGTGTCCCTGCAGTGCCTGTGGCCAATGCCACCATCACCCCTGGTCCCCTGGCACACCAGGTGCACGCAGGTGACCCCGTGACCCTGCGCTGCTCGGTGCAGGTGGGCTCAGACCCTGTCACCTTCATCTGGCTGCGAGATGGCCAGGAGGTTGCCCAGGGTCCCCTCCTGGAGCTGGGGGACATCGATGTGGGACATTCGGGCACCTACCAGTGCATGGCCACCAATCAGCTGGGACAGGACGGGCAACGCATGTTCCAGGCACTCAGCCCAGAGCTGGCCCTGGAGGTGACCCGTCGCTCACCCTGGGTCACAGGTAGGGTCACATGGTGTCACCGGGTGTCACAGGACCCCCATGGTTCAGGGTGACCTCACTGGGTCCCTCTCTTTCCTCAGCAGTGGCTGTGAATGTTGGCAGGGCCCTCCTGTTCCTCGTCCTTCTCCTGGCTGTCATCGGGGGCTGTCACTGGTGGCACCACTGGGGTGAGTGACAGTCAGGGGAGATGGGGGTCCTGGAGTAAGCAGAAGTTCCCAGAGTGGGTGCAGAGATCAGCAGCACCCTGGGCCCCTGAGCTGGGGGAAACTGAGCCTGCAGTGACCTCGGCTGGGCGTCCTGGGGGATCTGAAGGGAATTTGGAAGGTCTTGGTTGGAATCCAGGGCCATCTCTGGGTGGGCATTGAGGAACATTGGGGTGGCACTAGGAGCTCCTGGAGGGTTGGGGGAGTTTCCTGAAGGCCGTGCAGGGATGTTGGAGGATCTTTTTTTGGGGAGTTTGGAGGTGCCCCTCCCTGCGAGGCTTGGGGTTCTGAGGGCTCAGAGGGTCTGGGATGATGGGGGTGTTTGGGGCCCTGCAGTGATGCAGAATTTATGGGGGGTTCAGGGGGTCCAGTGGGAATCGGGGCTGCAGTGGGGATTTGGGGGTCCCATGGGTGGTTGTAGCTGCTGACGTCCCAGGAAGGTTCAGGGGTCCCAGTGTCCACATGGTCACCCCCTTCTCTTTCCTTGCAGCCTGCAGGAACCCCAGGACCAGCGACTGGGGATCAACTGCCAGGACTCCCCTTTTCCCTTCTCCAGACACCACCCTGATTCCCCTTATCCCCACAGGACCCCCCTGAAGGGGGCAGTGCTGGACCCCATGTCATGGGAATTGAATGGGTAGGGGGTGTGTAGGAGGGGTGATAGGGGGATATCAGCCATGGGTGTCACCCCCCACCCAGTTCTCCACAACTGTTGTCTCTCACAGGATCTCCCTTCACCACATCCCGCCAGGTGACCAACATGGAGCTGTCAGGACCCCAAGAGTGACAACAGGACCCCAGTGACATCTATGAGAATGTGTTGTGACACTGGGGACACTGGGGGCACTTTGGGTCCCTGCCTGAGGACACCCCCTGTGTGTCCCCCCTGCCCCAGCTTCTGTGAGTGCCCACTGTGCCTGGGGATTGGCCACGAGTGGGAGTCCCATATGGCCTGCCCAGAGCTCCCAGTAATCCCAGTACCCCCAGGGGCTCCCCATTCCTTCCCCCCAGTGCCAGGGGGCACAGGACCTATGTCCCTCTTATTGGACCCAAAATGCAGCTCTTTGATTAAACTGGGAGAAATGGTTTTTGTTTGTTCAGCTCTGCCTGGTCAGCTCGGAAAGGAGGAGGGTCATGGTCAGGTTATTGAGCAGATGGTTCTGGGATTTGCAGAATTTTTGGGACTCCCTCAGTCCCTTGGGACAAAATGATCAGTTGCTACATTTCTGAACTGGTTCCCTTTCAGCTGCCCCACAGCAGGGAAGGAGCTGCCCCTCCCTGTTTGTCCCCTCTTGGTGACATCCAGCCGCCGGCTCAGGGATCTTCCGTGGTGCCGCCCCATGACCCTGGGCATCGATTCAGTAGCTGCTGAGCCCCTCAGGCCAGGCTGGAGCTGAGCAGCAGCAGGAGCACCCTGAGAGCAATGAGAGCCCCAAGTTGAAGCTGGAGAGGCCAGGGGTCTCCCCAGATGTCACCATAATGCCTGTCTCAGCTCCAGCCCTGCACGCTGCTCCCGGTGCCCCAAGCCCTACACCCACTGCTCCCTGAGCAGTGTTTGAGCCCCAGAGCTGCTGTGGAGCCTTGGCCGGGCCCAGCCCTGGGGTGGGCAGGGGTGCTGGAAGGTGCCAGGAGGGCAGAGGGGACCAGGGACGCTGGGGAGGAGGCCCTGGCACTGTGGGAACCGAGTCCTGGCCTCGGGTCACTGTCGCGGGTCATGGCTGCCATCACACTGTGAGGGCCAGTGCCAGCACTGATAGAGATGGCACCCTGTGGTTTGCATGCATGGAGCCAATTTATTGATTTGGAAAGCTCTGTTTATATACCTTTTCAGCTACAGCTACAATTAGCAGCAATAACAATGTTTATGTTTCTTAGTAACATCTCTTAATCATGGCTTTGCACAGACTCACACAGGCAGGTACAGTCTTGCATATTTCTCTCAAACAAAGCGTACCAAAAACACCATTATCTTTTGCTTCCTCCTTCAACATTCTGCTTTCTGTTGCCAAGGGCTTGTGGCCTACTAGGGCTAAAATCCATGTCAGTTACATGCTGAGCAGTACTTTCAGTCCTTCTTTCTGACCATATTCCCATATCTCCCTCTTTCTTTTCCACCAGTAAAATCTTTTTTTGTGGATTTATCAATTAGTCTTTGAACACATGGTAAAACACATGGCAAACAAATCACCATAAGCAACAATACTGCTAAAATATAAATTCCTATTTTAACTAAATTTTTAAGCCAGCCCATAAGCCCCCATCGCTCAAGTATTTGTTCAAGACAATCCCCATCGCTAATTTGCAATTTAATTACACTGTGTTGAAGGGCTTGTATGCTAGTGTGGATAGACTGAGAATGGTTAGACAGATTCATGCAGCATAAGCCTTCAAAGCTTCACAGACATATCCTGGCAGTCTTACTTCTGTTCTTGTCTTGCTCACGAGGGCTGTGTGGAAATTAGGGAATTTTTCTTTTCTCTGGGCCTTATTCTCTTGGAGGAGATCGATGTTTGTCCAGACGAACAGGTAACTGCTTTGGACCTGTTGGTGATAAAACACGTGCCTACCTTCCCCTAGGTTAGTAAATGAGTTAGGCCTTATCACTGTACTGTTGCTATGATATTTTAGTGAAAAAGCCTCTGCTAGGATTTTTCCTGTCCTGAGGAGCTGAGGGCCTCAGGAAAGAAATGTAAACAATGGCTATCTGCTGCTGTGGAGTGCCACAGGTGCATCTTCCATTGGTCCATGGGGATTGTTTTCAATCAGTGAGCAATCATAGCCACCTGTTCCAAGGCTGTGAGCAGTCACAGGATTTTTGTTATTGATTCCTATGCTATTCTTGTCTTTGTAGCCTTCTGATCTTCTTCTCTCTGTTCTTTTAGTATAGTTGTAATGTAGTATTTTAGTATAATATATAACATAATAAATCAGCCTTCTGATGAAAATGGAGTCAAGCCTCGTGTCCTCACACCAGGGATCTCAGCTTAAACAAGACTGTACACTCAATTAAAGATCTTTATATAGAAACTTTTAGAAATTGCCTCTGCACATGCAAGTCTTCAAAGCGGTATTGCTCTGCAAGAGATCAAATTGATTTGATTTGCTTTCAAAATATTTTGAATATTAGTGAAATATTAGTGTAAACATTCTTGAGGAGCCATACTCCACATCTTTTTTTTTTTTAAAAACGTGTGTGTGTCTCTTGTTATGAACATGAAGGCAACATAAAAAACAAAATATGTGGCAAAACAAGAAACTTACACTAAGCAGAAATAAATCAGATAATATACGCAATTAGTAGTGCATGAGAGATAGAAGGGTCATTTAAAACAATGCATTATCAATTCCCTAAATACTGTACCATCCCCAGGGTCTGCAGGTACTGGCAAGCCTCATTTTAGAGTGAGGGCTTGGCGAACCATTCCTGTATAAGATTTCCAAGTTCACTCTGAAAGGGGTTCCAGGTAATATAGGTCCAAATTTGGTAAGTCAAAATGACCAGAGTAAAGTTTTGTTGCAGAAAACCCCTGGACACGGTGGGCGCCCATGGGAGCTGGGGAATGGGGATACACATGGGGGGTGCCCTCGGGCAGGGACCCCAGTGCCCCCCGAGCCCCCAGTGTCACAGGAAATTCTCGTAGATGTCACAAGGGTCCTGCTGTCATCCATGGGGTCCTGACAGCTCCACGTTGCTTACTTGGGGAGATGTGGTACAGGAGAGCCCTGTGAGAGACACCGGGTTTATTTATCACTGCCAACCCCCCATACTCACCCTCTGCCCACTTGGTGCCTACAATATGGGGGTCCAATAACACTGTCTAACCCAGGACCATCCTGTGGGGAAAAGGGGGGTCTAGGTGGTGTCTGGGGAGGAGGAACGGGGCTTCCTGACCCAAGCCCCCCACTCACCTGTCCTGGGGCTTCCTGGCAGCTGCAAGGAAAGAGGAGGGGGTGACCATGGGGACACCAGGACCCCTGAACCTTCCTGGGACCTCAGCAGCCCCAACCACCCATGGGACATGCAAATCCCCACTGCAGCTCAGATTCCCACCAGACCCCTGATTCCATAGGACTCTCCAAGCATCCCTGAACCCCAAGAAGTTCTGCACCACCGCAGTGCCCCCAAGCCCCCAGTGTACTAGAACCTCTGAGCCCTCAGAACCCCAAGCCTGGTAGTGAGGGGCACCCCCAAACTCCCCCAACACCCCAAGAAGATCCCCCAACATGCTTGCACGACCTTCCAAGAACTCCCCAAACCCTGCAGGAGCTCCCAGTGCCACCCCAATATTTCTCAATGCCCACCCAGGGTTGACCCTGGAGCTCAACCAAGACCCTCCCAATTACCATCACATACCCCAGGACCACCAGCTGAGGTCACTACGGGCTCAGTTTCCCCCAGCTCAGGAGCCCTGGGTGCTGCTGATCTGTGCCCCTACACTGGGAGCTTCTCCTCAATCCAGGACCCCAATACCTCGCCATTGCCATCCAGCCCAGTGGTGCCACCAGTGAAAGCCCTCCATGAGAGCCAGGAACAGGATAAGGAACAGGAGGGTTCTGCCAACATTCACAGCCACTGTGGGGACAGAGGGACACACTGGGGTCACCCTGAAACCCAGGGGTCCTGAACACTTTGACAACCCCACCTGTGATGCAGGGTGAGTGATGGGTCACCTCGAGGGCCAACTCTGGGCTGAGTGCCCAGAACATGCATTGCCCATCCTTTCCAAGCTGGTTGGTGGCCATGCACTGGTAGGTGCCCGAAAGTCCCACATCGATGTCCCCCAGCTCCAAGAGGGGACCCTGGACCTTGTGCCATTCGCGCAGCCAGGTAACATTGACGGGGTCCGAGCCCACCGGCACTGAGCAGCGCAGGGTCACGGGGTCACCTGCATGCACCTGGTGTGCCAGGGGACCAGGGGTGATGGTGGCGTTGGCCACAGGCACTGCGGGGACACAGACAGGACTGGCACTTAGTGAGGTTGGATGGGGGTGCCGTGGGTGGGGTCACCCCCAGCCCCAGGGTCCCGCTCTCCCAGGACGGTGACATTCAGGTGGACACTGAGCCATGCTGTCCCCATCACTGACCCAGCACCGGTAGTGGCTGCTGTCCTTGTCCCCAAAGTGGCGCAGCTCCATGCAGGGGCCAGTACTCAGTGGTGCCCCCAAACCCTCCCTGTGCCAGGAGAATGACAGGAGACCTGACCCCATGGCCACCACACAGCTCAGCACCAGGTGTTCCCCACGTGCCACCCATCTGCAGGGGGGCTGTGCTGACAGAGACAGCCCCAAGGGCAGGACCCCTGCATGGGGAGGGGGGACACCAGGGGACAGTGAGGGACCTGGGGGTGGTTGGTTAGGGGCAGTGACACCCCAGTGAGAGGGGGGCAGGGCTTGGAAAGGAACCCCACAGGGGGATGGGGGGTTCAGGGAAGGAATACCTGGAGAGGGAGGGGGGTGACACCAGGAAGGGTATCCAGGGATGCAGGGAGGGCATTGTGTGATCTGGGAAACGTGCAGTTACTTCAGAGAGGAGTGGGGGGACCCAGTGAGGAATGGGGAGACATGAGCCAAGAATGGGGGATCTGGGGAGGGGTCTGGAGCAGAGATGGGGGGACACAAAGAAGGTGTCAGGGAAGGATGGGAGGTACCCATGTAGGGAGTGGGGACCGGGCGAGGGACCTGAGAAAGGAGGGGGGGAGCAAAGGACGGATCCGGGAAAGGTTGGGAGCCCCAGGGCAGATGTCAGGGAGAGCTGAGTATCCCTAGGCAGTAATGAGAGACCCAAGGATGCTGTGGGGGCTCCCCATGCCAATCCCTGCACTCAGTGCACACTGTGACATGGAGCTGGGCGCTGCTCTTATGCATGGTCCCCCCATGGGAGCACACCTCACAGCTGTAATTCCCTGAGTGGGAGACCCCCACGGCAGGCAGCAGCAGCTGCGGAGACCCCTGTGGGCCCCCCACCACCTGCCTGTCCTGGTAGAACACGTGCAGGAGGGGAGCTCGGGGCCACAGGGGGCTGGGGGTGCTGAGGCATCTAAGATTCTGGGAAGACCCTTGGGTGGGCTCAGGGGGACCCTCCAGCACCAGCACCGGGAAGAGCTCTGGAAAGGAGACAAAAGGGGGATTTGTGATGCAGATTCCCTAAGGAGGCGCTGTGAGGGTATAGGGGTGGTGGCTGTGGGGTGCTCACTGGGCACTGTCACTGTCACCAGTGCTGAATTCCATGATCCCCCTGATCACGAGGATTTCACCTGGCCCCTGCAGCTGTAGCGGCCACTGTGGTTCTGCTGCAGAGGGGACAGGGACAGCTCAGTGGCATAGCAGAGCACCCCAGGTTGCTTCCCCTCACGGTAGAAGAACACCGAGGTGACCAGGCTGTCCCGCCAGCAGCGCGGTGTCACCATGTCCCCCTCCAGCAGTGCCTGTACTTGCGCTTGCAACACCAGCCAGTCTGGGGGGCAGAGGGGTCCTGTCACAACCGATGGCACCAGGACATCCCCACTGGGTCGTGCCCAGCATACCAGGTATCCCTGATTCCAACATGGGGTTCCCCCACACTGGGATGCTCTGTGATGTCCCCAGAGCAGGGGATGGGCTCTGGTCACACCAGGAGGAGACCCATAGAGTGGAGCCCACCCAGAGCCCTCAAGGTCCCCGTGGGTGACAAGTTGGGAACACCCAAACCCCCCCTTACCATCCAAGACAGTCACAGGGGGGCTGAGCCCCGTGCCAGGTCTGTCACATGTATAGGTAACACTCTAGGTGACAGTGAAGTGGTTGGGTCCCTCCTGCTCCCAGCGTGCCCATCCTTGTACCAGGTGGTGGCACCAACTGTCCCCGAGCCCTGGCAGGTCAGTGTCATGCAGTCCCACAGCAATGCCGGCCTCCAGGGGGGCTCCACAAGGAGCTGGGTAGTCTGGGCACCTGCAGGTGACACTGGCCACCAGCCTGCCAGGGCCAGTGTGGTGCTGTGGACAGCAGGGTGGGGTCATAGCATCCCCTGAGGACTCACCAGTGAGGCCAAGGGTTTGGGCTGGAAGGGAGAAGGGACATGGCTGGGTGGGGATGGCACTGTGGGAACAGAGGAACCTGGAATAGAGTGTGTGGTGGCTGTGCCCAAACTGTCCCTGTGGGGACAGCAGTTCTTGTGAGAAACTGTCTGGGTGGTCTGCAAAGGATCTAGAGAAGCCAGAGGACACGTCTGTGTAACAGCCACCCGTGCACCATTTCCATGTGGTACAGACACTTTGGGAACAGGGACACTGAGGCCAGCCTGACCTGAGGCAGAACATGGGGACACTGTGAACAACCCAGGCACGAGGACACCACAGACACAGCCCATGCTGGCCCAGGTCACCCCCACCAGATCATGATCCCATCCCCATGGCCACATCCTCATGGTTCTTGTCCCCTTCCTCTCCCTGCATCCCAGCTGCCTTGTCCCTGCCCTTATCCCCAGAGCTACCCGAGCCCAAAGGTGCCAGTCCCCACATTCCTGTCCCCACATCCCTATTCCCAAATTCCTGCTCCCTGTGCTTGTCCCCAAAGCCACCCTACATCCCCAGTCCCACCAAGGCCCACTGTGGGGAACATGGACTGGCACTGCTGGCCTTGGGGAACTCAGGGGGCAGCCTGTCTCACCGCAGCCCCCTGTGCCCTCTCCCCTCCCTATCCCTGGGCTGCCAGGCTGTGCCCAGGGCACTCACCCCACAGGAGCAGCACCACCTTCCTGGCCATCCTGGTCTCCCCAGCCATGTGGACTGGTTCTCACTGGCTGCTGTGGCCACCGCTCCCCTGGCTGGCGGCTCTTTGGGTGAAGGGGAAGGAAGCAAGGTCACATCCATCCCCACATGTTGGTGGTCCTTGGTAGAGGCAGGGTGGCCACAAGCTGGGTTCAGGTTGGGGACATGATGGGATAATCTGGGGACATGGTGGAGGATGGTGTTTCTAGGAGTGGGGAGCTCAGGAGATGTGGGGAACCAAGGATGGGTGTCCAGAAGAATGGGGATCCAGGCGAATTGGGATCTCCATGCCGGGTGGAATTCAGGGATGGGGGTGCTGTGGAACATAGTCCTCAGGGATTTTGGGTCATGATATGTGGGTCCCATGGTTTGGGGTGCAGGGGGAAAAAGGGGACCCTTGGAAATAGCAGTTCTGGGGGAAGAAACAGCCCACGGGTTGGAATCAAGGCAATGGTAGTCCTGGGCAATAGCAGTCCTGGGATGGGGGTCCCCAGGGAGGAGAGACCAAGGCCATGGGGGTCCCATGGTTGGGTTCCCAGGGGAGGGGAATGGGGTGCCAGGATGGGCAGTGCTCCTGCCAGGGGTCACAGCTCCTTCCTTGGGTGCCTCAGATTTTGGTGTGACCCAGAGTCCAGCACAGCCCCCACAGTGCTTATGGCCAGGGAGGCACCCCAGGGCTGTCCTGGCAGGCTCTGGGTCTCTTCCCCATACACCCCTGGGCTTTTTTTCATCTCTCGCAATTTTTAGGTTCAGCCATTCCAGGGAACACCTGACAGGTAACAGCTGGGGTGGATCCCAGAAAGGGAAAACAGAGGGGGCAGGAGGGGTGCAAGCAGTGGTTGGGGGGCTGGGGGGGATGGGTCTCTCTGCCTTTGACCCCCCAACACTTTTACTTTCTCTTTCCTGCAGCAGAAAGGTCATTGGTCTAATTTATAGAATACGTCTAATCGTTGCTCTCCTAACAAGTCACTGACAAGAAAAACACAAACAAATCCCAATGAAATGAGATGTTTTGGTTCCCTTTAGCACCCCCTTGGTGCATCCCACAGCAGGGTTTGCTTGTGGGTAACCGAGAGTGTGGAATCTCCCTGAGTGTCCAGCAGCTCCATGGGATTGTTCCCTGCCTGCTGGGCAGCAACCCAGCCCCTTTTCTTGGGCCATATTTAGGAACTCTCTCCATTTTTCCAATTCCCACCCTGAAACTTGATTGACTTCCCATGGAGGAAGGGGAGAAGCTCTGTCCATCCTTGGGACAGTGCACAGGAATCGGTGGAAATGCCTGTGTGTGCCTCAGGGTGTGATTCCCTGGGTAAATCCACTCCAGCCTGACCTGAATTCCCCTACCTGGCATTCCCTGATGCTGCTGTGACACCCCTGTTCCCCAGACCCATGCATGCAGCCCCTGCTCAATATTTCCACACTTTTCCCTCTCTTCTGCTGTGCACATCCAGAACCAACACATTCTTTCCATGAGGTTCCAAAGGGCTGCAGGTTTTGTTCAAGAAGGAGGGTCCAGGTCAGGTTATTGAGCAGATTTTGAACAGATTGTTGTTGTCTTTGCAGTAGTTTTGTGGCTTTCTCAGTCCCTTGGGCAAAAGGACAAATGATCAATTGCTGCATTTCCGGACTGGTTCCCACACAGCTGCCCTTGCAGTGGGGGGTTTCCAGCCAGCCCTGCTCTGAAAACCATCAAAGGCCCTCGCAGAGCCACTGCTTGGGCTCCCTTTGGGTTTTGAGCTTCTTGCAGGGCTGAGCAAACCACAGGCAGGCCTTTTTCCCCCACAGAATTCTCAGCTCCACAGCAGCTCTAAAGCTGCCGGAATCAAAGCAAATGGGGTGGGGGGAATCCCAGGTCGTGGCTGCCACCTGGGGCTGGCCAGAGCAGGGCTGGGCAATGGCCATCCCTCTGCAGTGGGGCTGGGCCATGGCTGGGCCCTACCCTTGGATTGACGGGGGTCCTCAGCATGTGCCACCCCTGGGACAGGCACCCAACCAGGAATATGCAGGGACATTTCTGGAACTGCCACTCCCTGGGACATGACCCCCATTCCAGGATTTGTCACCCCCTGGACTGATTTCCCCCAGGTCACCCCCATAACAGGGACCTCCCAGGACAGAACCCCCCTGGATGTGCCCCCCCAGGATATAGACCACTCCTATTTCCCATCTGACTCTCAGCACAAACGGCCTTTATCTTCTTCTTCAGGAAAAGGAAAGTGAAAATGTTGAGGGGGCATAGCCCAACACCTCCATCCCCCAGAGCCTCCCCTTCCTTCCCTGCACCCCCCGCTCCCCATTTCCCCCTCTTCTGGGTCCCCCCAACCCATTCCCTGCCCAGGTGTTCCCCAGGATAATTGAGCGAGAGTGAGGAGACATGGCACAAAAGTGAGGAAAATAAGGAAAAAAGAGAAATAACGAGAGGAACAAAACAAGGACAGGGGAGGGCACAGAAGCACAGCTATCCAGGACACCCACATGATGGCTGCACAGGAAACGAGCACCGCATGGGGGCTGTGCCTGGCACTGGGTCACCCCAAAATCTGAGGCACCCAGGGAAGGAGCTGAAACCCCTGTGCCTATCCAGCAATTGGCCATCCCTGGCACCCCCATTCCCCTGGGAACCCATCCATGGGACCCCCATCCCAGCACTGACATTCCCCAGGATCTCCATGGCCCAGGAGCCCATTACCAAGGAACCCTCTCCCATTCATTCCAACCCCTGCAATCCCCACTTCCCCCAGAACCTTGATTCTCTCAGGAAATCCATTCCCATGGGAACCCCCATTCCCCTAGCATCCCCATACCATGACCCCAAATTCCCTGGAGCCCATGTTCCCCTGGGACTCCCATCCTTGAGTCCCCGGAACCCTGGAGAACCCCATTCCCATGGCACCCCTTCCCCAGCAACTCCCTCTTCTCAGGATCCCCCATTCTCCTGGACACACATCCCCGGATCCCCAAATCACCTGAACCCCTCACTCACTCATGGGGAATCCCATGACACATTTTGTCCCACCCACCCTCGTCCCCAGCTTGTGCCCATCTTGTGGCCCTCCCTGCCCCCACCAAAGGCCACCTACACGAGGGGACGGATGTGACCTTGCTTCCTTCCCCTTCATCCAAAGAGCTGCCAGCCAGGGAAGCGGTGGCCACAGCAGCCAGTGAGAACCAGTCCACATGGCTGGGAAGACCAGGATGGCTGGGAAGGTGGTGCTGCTCCTGTGGGGTGAGTGCCCTGGGCACAACCTGGCAGCCTGGGTGGGGAGGGAGAGGGCTCAGTGGGCTGCGGGGTCCCCTGAGTTCCCCAAGGCCAGCAGTGCCAGTCCATGTTCCCCACAGTGGACCTTGGTGGGACTGGGGATGTAGGGTGGCTTTGGGGACAAGCACAGGGAGCAGGAATTTGGGAATGGGGATGTGGGGACAGGAATGTGGGGACTGGCACCTTTGGGCTCGGGTAGCTCTGGGGATAGGGACAAGGCAGCTGGGATGCAGGGACAGGAAGGGGACAAGAACCATGAGGATGTGGCCATGGGGATGGGATCATGATCTGGTGGGGGTGACCTGGGCCAGCATGGGCTGTGTCTGTGGTGTCCTCGTGCCTGGGTTGTTCACAGTGTCCCCATGTTCTGCCTCAGGTCAGGCTGGCCTCAGTGTCCCTGTTCCCAAAGTGTCTGTGCCACACAGATGTGGTCCATGGATGGCTTTGACTCAGACATGTCCCCCTCCCTTGCCAAATCTTTTGGGGATCACCCAGACAAATTTTCTCACAAGAACTGCTGTCCCCACAGTGACAGTTCGGGGACAGCCCACACACCCTGTACCCCACGTGGTGCTTTCCCCATGGTTCCAGCCATGTCCTTTCTCCCTTCCAGCCCAGAATCTCGGCCTCACTCGTGAGTCCTCAGGGAATGCCATGTCCCAACCCCACTTTCCCCAGCCCCACGCTGGCCCTGGCAGGCTGATGTCTCAGGGACTGCCAGTGCCACCACCTGGTACAAGGACGGGCTGCAATGGGGGCAGGAGGGACGCAATCACCTCAGTGTCACTGGGAGTGGCACATACACCTGTGACAGACCCAACACTGGGCTCAGCTTCCCCATGAGAGTCTCAGATGGTGGGTGGGGATCTGAAATGATTGGGGTGGCCACTGATAGATCTGTGTGGGCTCCACTCCATGGGTGGCCTCACACCCCTTGTGTGGTGAGAACTTGTCCCCTGAACACAGGGACATGCCAGTGCATCACAGTGCACCCCAATGTACCCAGATGTCTCCGGTGCCATGGGGATCCACCTTGGATCTGCCTTGAGCCCCTCAGTGAGATGGGACTCTCCTGTCCCACAGACCAGCTGGTGTTTCAGGTGCCAGCATGGGTGCTGTTGGAGGGGGACACAGTGACACTGCGCTGCTGGAGCTGGTGGAACAGCATGGTCAGCAGGGTGTGATTTTACCAGGATGAGAATAATCTGACGGGTCCGTCAATGTGACTAAGCTGTCCTTGTCCCCTCTGCAGCTGCACCACAGTGGCTGCTAGAGCTGTGAGATCTTGGTGGGGTCCATTCTTTCATGGTCAGCAGCAGTGACAGTGAGAGTGCATGGTGAGCACCCTCACATCTGGAACTTAAATATCCTGACACCCCCAAAGCCACTTCCCAGCAGACTCAAGAGTCACAGTCCTCACCTCCCCTCACCTTCTCTGAGCTCTTCACAGTGCCAGTGCTGGAGGGTCTCCATGAGCCCACCGTGGGGTCCCCCCTGACTCTTGTGGGAATCCATAATCCAGAGAGTTTTGGGAAAGCTGCAAAAGGCAGGCCTCAGGGACAGCAGAACTGTGATTAGCCATAAAATAAGTCAGCAGAAAAATTATGTAAAAAATAGAAAAGTAAGGTCAAATAGAACAATGGTCTTGTATTAACGCTTGTCTAGAATAACTCCCTAAGCTGCTGTCCTGGATTAGGGCAAATCTGGGAGAAAACCTCCAAAAGGGCCCCCCCCAGAAGGCAAACCCACACAGCTCCTTCCCCCCACCGGTTCGGGAAGGATTCCTCGGAGACAAGTGGAAAGAACCTGTTTATTTAACAAGCAAAACACCCCCAGCACACAAAATGAACAATACCAGATGACAATACTTTCACCGATCTGAAAAGGATGACAAATTCAGAAAGTCTTTCCTGGGAGTGGTCGCTCTGTTTTTGCTCCCTCCGGCGCTGGGGATAGCTGCTGCAGCCACCAGATGTAAATTCTTGGTGTTTCCCAGATCCCAGTCTGGAGCAGGTTTGAATGGTTACAAAAAGGGAAGGGAAAAACAATCCAGGGAAAAACCAGGACCGCTTAGCTAAACTAACTAACAGAAGCAAAAAAGAGCAAAAGCAGAGCAGGAGCAAAGTAGGAGTGAAGCAGGAGCAAGAGCAAAGCAAGCAGCAAAAAGGAAAGCAAAAAACAAAAGCCGCACTATGTACTGCCCCGTCTCTCTGTCCCACCAGCCGTGGGGGAGCAGGCTGATAACAACCCAAAACAAACCTTGCCCTTCAGAGCCAGTCTTGAAGGCACAGTACATAATATCCAGCACTAACAGAACACACGATTGGGGATACAAGCATCATAACCTTACCCTAGGACATTCCACCCCTTATCCCCATATCGTCAACATACTACCACACATTTTATTAACATAAAACTTCCATCTGTTCCGCCCAAAAATTACAAGCTATCCTAATCATGCCCTCATTGCATCCCCACCCCCACTGAATCCCGGCCTCATACCACAGAGCTGCAGGATTCCCCACTTTCATTTTACTCACTCAAAACTCCATCTTTCACTTTCTCAGACCTTCAACACTTACACATTTCCTTCTCCATCTTTCACTTGCTCAGACCTTCACACTTACACATTTTCTTCTGTCTCATGTCTGTATGATTTAATGTACAGACAATGGCAGTAACATTCAACAGTGATATTTGCATATCATCCTCACCCCATAATCAGATCTCCCTGAGGTACACGTCGTGTTGTTCCATCTCTTTGCATTATCCACCATGTGCAACCTGGTCCCTGAGCAAAGACAATCCCACTAATGGGTTTGTCTGTACTTGAGGCAGAATTGATCCACATGGTCTTCCCTAACAAACCTCTGACATGTACCACTGGGACTTTATCTCCATCTGTTATATTCAGGGACTCAGACTGGGCAGGATCTGCTCAGTTAGTTGAACCTCGGGTGTTAACTAACCAGGTGGCCTTTGATAAATGCTGTTCCCAATTTTTGAAAGATCCCCCACCGAAGGTTTTCAGCTGGGTTTTTAGTAGTCCATTGTACCTCTCCACTTTGCCTGCAGCTGGTGCATGGTAGGGGATATGATACACCCACTCAATGCCATGTTCCCTAGCCCAGGTGTTGATAAGGCTGTTTTTGAAATGAGTCCCATTGTCTGACTCAATCCTCTCAGGGGTACCATGCCTCCAAAGGATCTGCTTTTCAAGGCCCAGGATGGTGTTACGGGCAGTAGCATGAGGCACAGGATAGGTCTCCAACCACCCTGTGGTGGCTTCTACCATTGTGAGCATGTAGCGCTTGCCTTGGCGTGTCTGGGGCAGTGTGATGTAGTCAATCTGCCAGGCCTCCCAATACTTGTACTTGGACTACTGCTCACCATACCATAGGGGTTTCACCCTCTTGGCCTGTTTGATGGCAGCACACGTCTCACAGTCGTGGATGACCTAAGAAATACTGTCCATGGTTAAATCCACCCCTTGGTCCTGTGCCCACTTATAGGTGGCATCTCTGCCCTGATGACCTGAGGCATCATGGGCCCATCGAGCTAGGAATAACTCTCCCTTGTGCTCCCAATCTCGGTCTATCTTGGATACCCCTATCTCTGCAGCCTGGTCTACCTGCTGATTGTTTTTGTGCTCCTCATTAGCTCTACTCTTGGGGACATGGGCATCTACATGGCGGACCTTCACAGGTAGCCTCCCTACCCTGGTGGCAATGTCTTTCCACTCTTCAGCAGCCCAAATTTGTTTTCCTCTATGCTGCCAGTCAGCCTCCTTCCATCTCTCCAGCCATCCCCACAGTGTGTTGGCTACCATCCATGAATCAGTGTAGAGATAGAGCTTTGGCCACTTTTCTTTTTCTGCAATGTCCAGGGCCAGCTGAACAGCTTTGAGTTCTGCAAGTTGGCTTGATCCACCTTTTCCTTCAGTGGCCTCTGCCACCTGTTGTGTGGGGCTCCATACGGCTGCTTTCCACTTCCGGTTTATCCCTATAATGCGACAGAAACCATCAGTAAAAAGAGGATAGCGTGTTTCCTCTGGTGGCAGTTGGTTATATGGAGGGGCTTCTTCAGCCTGTGTCACCGGTTCTTGTTCTTCATCTGTGACACCAAAATTTTCACCTTCGGGCCAATTTGTAATTGCCTCTAAAATCCCAGGGCAATTCAGTTTACCTATATGGGCACGTTGTGTGATAAGAGCAATCCACTTGCTCCATGTAGCATTGGTGGCATGGTGGGTGGAAGGAACCTTGCCTTTAAACATCCACCCCAGCACGGGTAGTCGGAGTGCCAGGAGGAGTTGTGCTTCTGTACCAATCACTTCTGAGGCAGCTTGGACTCCTTCATAGGCAGCCAAGATTTCTTTCTCTATTGGAGTGTAGTTAGATTCAGACCCCCTGTAGCTTTGACTCCAAAATCCCAGTGGTCGACCCTGAGTCTCCCCAGGCACCTTGTGCCAAAGGCTCCAGGACAAACCATGGTTCCCAGCTGCAGAGTAGAGCATGTTCTTTACCTCTGGTCCTGTCCTGACTGGGCCAAGGGCTACCGCATGAGTGATCTCCTGCTTAATCTGGACGAAGGCTTGTTGCTGCTCAGGGCCCCAGTGGAAAGTGTTCTTCTTACAGGTGACCAGGTAGAGAGGGCTCACGATCTGACTGTACTCAGGAATGTGCATTCTCCAAAAACCTAGTGCACCCAGGAAAGCTTGTGTCTCCTTCTTATTGGTTGGTGGAGACATAGCTGTGATCTTGTTGATGACATCCGTAGGAATCTGATGTTGTCCATCTTGCCACTTTACTCCTAGGAACTGAATCTCACAAGTTGGTCCCTTTACTTTGCTCTTTTTGATGGCAAAACCAGCTCCCAGGAGGATTTGGATAATTTTCTCTCTTTTCTTAAACACTTCTGCAGCTGTGTTCCCCCACACAATGATGTCATCAATATACTGTAGGTGTTCTGGAACCTCCCCCTTTTCCAGTGAAGCCTGGATGAGTCCATGGAAGATGGTAGGACTGTGCTTCCACCCCTGGGGCAACCGGTTCCAGGTATACTGCACTCCCCTCCACATGAAAGCAAACTGAGGCCTGCATTCTGTTGCCAGAGGAATGGAGAAAAATGCATTGGCAATATCGATAGTGGCATACCACTTCGCTGCCTTGGACTCAAGCTCATACTGGAGCTCTAATATGTCTGGCACAGCAGCGCTCAGTGGTGGAGTCACTTCATTCAATGCACGGTAGTCCACCGTCAGTCTCCATTCTCCTTCAGATTTACACACAGGCCAGATGGGGTTGTTGAAGGGTGAGTGGGTCTTGCTGACCACCCCTTGGCTCTCCAGCTCTCGGATCATCTTATGGATGGGAATCACAGCATCTCGAGTGGTTCTATACTGTCGACGATGCACTGTGGAAGTGGCAATTGGTACCTGTTGCTCTTCTCCCTTCAGAAGCCCTACTGTAGATGGATTCTCAGACAGTCCAGGCAAGGTATTCAATTGCTGGATGCCCTCTGTCACTACAGCTGCTATCCCAAATGCCCACCTGAGTCCTTTTGGGTCTTTGAAATACCCACTTCATAGATAATCTATGCCCAAAATACATGGGGCCTCCGGGCCAGTCACAATAGGATGTTTCTTCCATTCATTCCCAGTCAAGCTCACATCAGCTTCCACCAAAGTGAAGTCTTGTGATCCCTCTGTCACACCAGCGATAGAAACGGATTCTGTCCCCACGTGTCTTGATGGAATTATGGTACACTGTGCACCAGTGTCGACCAAAGCTTTATACACTTGTGGTTCCGATGTGCCAGGCCAACAAATCCACACCGTCCAGAAAACACGATTTTCCCTAGCCTCTACCTGGCTAGAGGCAGGGCCCCTCTAAGCCTGGTTATCCTTCTTTCCTTGGGCATATGTCTTAGAGGTTCCTTCAAGGGGATCGGACATGTCATCATCATCATCATACCTGGCAGTTCGGCTACAGGCAACTGGAGCTGCTTTCCTTGTGGTGGAACTTCCTCTCTGACCCCTGTCTTCCTTCAATTCACGTACCTGTCGGGTCAGAGCAGCAGTGGATTTCCCATCCCATCTCCTCATGTTTTCTCTGCAATCACGCAGGAAAAACCACAGCTCAGCTCATGGGGTGTACCTTCTCTCTTCATCTGGGGAACGTCTGTGTTGGGTACCAGAACCTCTGATCTGTACTGCTGAGATTTGGAGAAGGTCTTCTTTAATCTCCTCTCTGAGCTTCTTATGATTCTCCTCTATCTTATCCTCTAATCTCTGCAGACGTGTTTCCACCGCTGCGATTCTGGCATGTGTGGGGCCATGCACAGCATCTGCATAAGCTCAGAGCTTCTTTGCCATGTCAAGCATGGTCTCATCCCTGTCATCCCGCTTCATGATACCTAGAACAGAAGCATATTCATGTGGCCCAAGTCATACCAGTTTTCGCCACATCATAGATGTGCATGGTACCAAGTCTGGATTCCTAGTTGTTATGTCATCTGAGAAGATAATCTCCGCCACTGCCATTTCTCTCAGGCGTTGAATCCCTTGTTCTATGGTCTTTCACTGTGTTTGCTGCATGTAGAGATCATCAGCACACAGATATCTTTGTGCTACACTGTCCAAGACCCGTGCCCAGAGGCTGTGAGGGTTAGCCCCCCTCATCATGCTTTGGTCGATGACAGGATCCTGTGACAGTGATCCCAAATGCCTCACTTCAGTGCCATCCAGAATTGTAGCCTCGCCTGCAGCATCCCAAAGACGGACTAACCAGCTAATTATGGATTCATCAGATTGTCGAGTGTAATCCTTCCTTAGGCCATGCAGGTCCTTCAGGGAGAAGAACTCAATATTGGCTTCTGATCTTGCGCCTGTTGCTTTGACTCCTGATTTTATGTCAGGAAACATTGAGGGTCCTTCTCCTGCATCATCATCATCATCATCATCATCCACTGGTCGATCGGTCTTGTCTGTGCACTTCCCACTTCTAGTGCTAGTAGCAACAGCCATTGGTTGAGGCTTATCTGGTTTAGGTGCTGGCTTAGGCTCACTATCTGATTTAGCTGCTGGCTTCGAGCCTGGGGTGTTGGCTGCAGCCTGAGTGACTGGGATAGCTCTTGATTTATCTCCCTACCCCCCCTTCCTCTGTCTGCTGCCCTACAGTATCTAGCAGTGTGCGATAAGCATATGCCAGGGCCCAGCTCACTGCAATGATCCTTTTCTCCTTAGGGCCATCATGGTACTTCTCTCTCAGGTATTTCCCCACCTCAGCTGGGTTCTGAATTTGTTCATGGGGAAAGTCCCAGACTATAGGGTCAGAGAATTCTTTCAGGATTTGGCCCATGCTCCCATTTCCCACACCACTCAGGATTTTCCATGCCTGGGTCTACTCCTGGGTCAGGGGTCTCATCAGCCCATCTAGAAATCTCAGCCCTCATTCTAGAGAAGCTGCAGGCTGTATAAAAGAAGTTTACTAGATTAAATAGCAGAAAGATGGTCTCTTTAACATTCAGGGGAAACTGAACATTCTCTAATAGTCATGTAACAGAGTCAGAGGAGAAGAAGGAAAGCAAAGGCTGAAAAACCTCATCCCCCACTCCTCCTCTAACAAACTGGGTGCATAACCATAGCCATGAACCATTCATACCTGGAACAGACCCCAGCATGTTCATAAACTTCTTACAAATCATAACCACCAAGCCTAGCAAAATAGCTATTCTGGTCACTGCCCCTCTACTGTAGAAACTATGTATTAGGGACAATACTAGAGCTATTTCTGGATAAGAAAATAAACCTAGGGACCATAGAGGTATTAAGATCTCAAAAAATCCTAGGGACCAGAAATGCATGCAAGCCTTCACACCAAGAGACATTACAAATTCAAAAAATATGGCTATTAACTGTTTTATAACAACACAGAGTAATGGTAACCAAAATGTACCCAAAACACGATTTTTCCACTCTCTCTCAAGCCCCACATGTTGGGCACCAAATTTTGTCCTGGATTAGGGCAAATCTGGGAGAAAACCTCCAAAAGGGCACCCCCACCAGAAGGCAAACCCACACAGCTCCTTCCCCCCACTGGTTCGGGAAGGATTCCTTGGAGAGAAGTGGAAAGAACCTGTTTATTTAACAAGCAAAACACCCCCAGCACACAAAATGAACAATACCAGATGACAATACTTTCACCGATCTGAAAAGGATGACAAATTCAGAAAGTCTTTCCTGGGAGTGGTCGCTCTGTTTTTGCTCCCTCCGGCGCTGGGAATAGCTGCTGCAGCCACCAGATGTAAATTCTTGGTGTTTCCCAGATCCCAGTCTGGAGCAGGTTTGAATGGTTACAAAAAGGGAAGGGAAAAACAATCCAGGGAAAAACCAGGACCGCTTAGCTAAACTAACTAACAGAAGCAAAAAAGAGCAAAAGAAGAGCGGGAGCAAAGCAGGAGCGAAGCAGGAGCAAGAGCAAAGCAAGCAGCAAAAAGCAAAGCAAAAAACAAAAGCCGCACTATGTACTGCCCCATCTCTCTGTCCCACCAGCCGTAGGGGAGCAGGCTGATAACAAACCAAAACAAACCTTGCCCTTCAGAGCCAGTCTTGAAGGCACAGTACATAATATCCAGCACTAACAGAACACACGATTGGGGATACAAGCATCATAACCTCACCCTAGGATACTGCAGAAAAGTATATCTAGCAAGACATTGAAGGAGTGTAGGGGGATGCCCCCAATGAGAGAGGGACAAACTAGCCTTTGTCCCCCAAAAAAGGAAGAAAGCCCAGAAGTTTCTCCCAACGATCAGGTGAAAAGCCACCTTATAGGACCCCAGAGACTTCACTAAAACCTTGGGGTCACCTAATTGGATGAGAGCCAAAAGATCCCGCCTGGGCCATCAGGTAGAAAAAGAGAAGACAAAAAAACTACGAGGCTTTTGTGAAGGTGTTTTACCAGGAGCAGACCTCTGTACCTGGATCGGATTTTCTGTTTATTGTTTTTCCTTTTATTAAACAGTTTGGTTTCCAACGCTGCAGCAGAAGCCATCCTGCTCATTATTTGCCTCCAAAGGTAATAGCTGAGCTATCCTTTGTGTGTATTAAGTTTTCTTTTAAAGGCTCATAAAACCCTGGCCCGACGAAACAAAACTTAATACGTGGCACCTGGACAGAATTTCTCATATTGAGGAAGATGGTCTAGGAATTTTTGATTACCTCAATCAAAATAGGACAATTTTCCTTGGTATTTGCGTTTTTGGGGAAGCAGGCCTGCACCTGAGTTTTTTGTCGCGTTAAAAAAGAAAACTCAGAAGAAGAGATTTGGGGTTTAGAGGGAATCCCAAATCGAAGCCTCATACCGGTGAAGAAGAGGCTATAATTCAGACGGGACGGGAGCAAACGGCACACCCTCAGAGGATACTGTGAATCGGCTAAGCTGAAACTGTTGCACCCAGGACCCGGGAAAAAGTCTATACCAAGAAGGACGACCAGAAGACTCGGTGAGTTTCACCATGGGGAATCGGTTGTCAGTAGCTGAGCAGGAATTTTTTTCGTATTTTAATTATAAGTTGGAAATCCAAGATATTCAGTTTGACAAAAAACAGCTTAAAAAGCTTGTAAAATGGGTCTTAAAAGAGTTTCCAAACTCAGACATGTCTCAGAAACTCGATCCAGACTTCTGGGATTCAGTTGGACTGAAATTATATAACACAGAAAAGAACAAGAAGTCCAACTTAAAGCTGCGTCCAATATTCAGGACGGTATTGAAATTTGTAATAATGGAAAATGAAAAGCAAGCAAAGACCAGGGAGAGAGCAGAATGCAGGCAGGACAGAGAAGACAGGAGAAAGCGAAGTTCTGAGGGGACCCAAAAACCTTCCTTTATCCCAGCCGAGAAACCCCGGTGGAGAGGCCGGGAGGCAGCCAGGCCAGCTGCCCCCCCGCCTGCCTCACCGACCCCATCCCGAGACAGGGGGGAGCAGACCAGCCCTGGCCAGGCTTGTCTGCAAAACCCGTCTTCCAAAAACCCTACCAGAGCAAAGTCCTCTCTATCTCCTCTCAAAACCTTGCTTTGGCGTTCAAAATCGGTGAATTTTGACAGTAAAACTGGAAAAAGCCGAGCCGATAGAATCCAGTCTGAGAACAATAGAGCACGTGGCAATCGCCATTATAGCCCCGAGCCCAGCTCTGTCCTTCGTGGGCGTGGCTCCTCGGACTCCCAGCAGTCCCTGGGTGGCTCGTCTCTGAGCTCCTGCCCATCAGAACAGGGACGCGCCCCTTTTGTAGGCGGTGCCCGGTCGGTGTCCCTGCCCCTGCTCCCCGCCCACAGCCCGGGACAGCACACCCCCTCTCTGCCGAGCGTGGGAACCGGAAGTGATGCGCCGGAACTGACCCTGTCCAAAATGGCGGCGCCCATGTCCGATAACTTACCGGAACAAAAAACAAACTATTCCTATGCTCCACAATGTAATTTCAAACAATCTAAGGAAGAGTTTAACACACAGGGAGTCACAGATACCTGGCAGAGGATAAGAAAGGATGCAGTTCAGGAAGGAGAGTGGGAAATTGCATCGAAATTGAAGGTTTTTCCTGTGAAATACACTGCAGGTCCGGGACCCAGGGCTACATGGCAACAAATTAACTTTGCTGAGTTAAAAGAGATTTGCAAAGCCTCTCGTCTGTATGGTAGAGATTCTGCCTATTTCAGAAGCCTATTACAGGCCACCTTCACAGCAAACATATTCACTCCACATGATCTAAAACAGCTTTGCACATCCCTGCTATCTCCAACAGAATTTTCTTTGTGGGAACTAGCATGGAAACGTTTGTTAAACGACCTTTTAAGAGGTTATGCAGGAACTCCAGCTACTGCAAATTTGACTATAGATCAGCTCTCAGGTGAAGGAGCTCATACAGATCCTCAAATACAAGCCCGAACTCTTAGTAGACAAGTATTGCAGGATGTCAAAGAAGCAGCAAAAACAGCTTTGTTACAGGTCCCTGATGGCAACAAGCCAGAACTAGATTTCACAGAAATAAAACAGGGCATAGATGAGCCTTATATTAAGTTTTTGGACCGTTTAAAAATGGCATTAGAAAAGCAGATTCCAATAGACCGAGCCAGACAAGAGTTATTAAAACGGCTTGCAATTTCTAATGCAAACCCAACCTGTAAAAAGGCATTACGTACATTACCACAGGATCCTGAGCCCACCCTGACACAGCTAGTAGATGCTTGCAACCGCCTGGGCACCCCTGAGCATGCAGCAGCCATGCAGGCAGAAGTATTGGCCAGTGCCATTACAACAGCTCAAGAAAACACCCTAAAGCAGCAGGAAAAAGCAGTAGAAAAGCAAACACAAACCCTAGCAGAAGCTTTAATAGCATTCAAAGGTGCAATTGAGAACCAACAAATTCCAAGGGACTCGTGCCATTCGTGTGGTCAGAGAGGTCATTTTAAAAGGGGATGTCCTAGGACCCGCAGAAGGCCATTGCCAAGAAACAGTGGATGCAGAGGTTTCTGTCACAATACTAACAGCTTTTACCCAGCACAGGGTTTTTCGTGCCATCTGCCGGGAAACGTGCAGTCCAGCACGGAGCAGTGGCGTGCAATGATACAAAAACCACTGCACCAGAGGCCAGAGACCACCACAGGCCACCAAGTTCAGAACTGCAACACATCCTTGCAGGACTTCCGACCACAATGTCCCCAGGTACCAGACTGGAGCTGTCTACAGCCCAGCCAGTGATGCTAACCAATGCTGTTGCTCACACAGTGTCTACAGGACAGCTGGGACCTGAACCACAACCACGTCAGTTCTTAATAGTGGGAGTGAGCAGATCCCATGCAGAAGGTTTTTATGTCATTCCAACTGTGCTGTCTGTCACCTGTTCACAGGAAATTACAGTCTTAGCTTTGTGTCTAGACCCTCCATGTTTTTTACCCAAAGGGTTAACCATAGCGCAAGCTTTCCTCCTACCAGAGTCCCAGAACAACACAGCTGTCATCGCTTGGACCAGGCACATCAGCCGCGGGCGGCCTCAGCTCACCTGTGTCCTGAAGCACCTCGGGCAAGCCATCACCCTCACTGGCCTGATAGATACCGGAGCAGACGTCACTCTGATATCGAGATCGAAATGGCCACAGGACTGGACCATCGTGCCTACGCTGGATCAGCTAGCAGGTATTGGTGGTCACTGTGAGAGCTTTCGAAGCTCGCACGCAGTCACATTTGAGGGGCCTGAAGGTCGTGTTGCCACCACAAGACCATTCATTGTAGGAGCTGATATAGTTCTTTGGGGACGGGACATTTTATCACAATGGCATCTCAGGTTAGAAACTGGATTTTAACAAGATATCTTAGTAGCAGCAAAGGACCAAGCATCAATGCAGGAGACAACAGATCAGGTCATCTCAGCAGTAGAGAAAGCAGGACTCACTGTAGCAAAAGAAAAAATACAGACACTTCCTCCCTGGAAATATTTAGGATACAGGATCACAGAACAAACGGTAACCCCGCAACCACTCCAGCTAAGGACAAATCCAAAGACCTTGAATGAAGTGCAGCAGCTTGTAGGCACTCTGAACTGGCTTCGTCCACTACTAGGCCTTTCAAATCAAGACTTGGCTCCTCTGGCAGATTTGTTAAGAGGAGACACAGCCTTAAACTCACCGCGAGAATTCAACAAAGAAGCTCAAAATGCTTTAGAGAAAGTGATGAGAGCCATCCAGTCACGTCAGGCTCATCGGTATAATCCTAACCTGTCTTTTTTGTTTGCAGTTTTAGGGGAGAGTCCACAACTTCATGGTTTGATATTCCAGTGGGATCTAGAGAAGAAGGACCATCTGATAATCTTAGAGTGGGTTTTCCTATCGCGTCAATTGGGTAAAACTATAACAACTTGCCCTGAAATTATTTCACAATTGATTATCAAGGCTAGATCTCGAATGCTTTCCCTTGCAGGAAGAGATTTTGCAGAAATCTTTCTGCCTGTCACAACCATCTACTTAGAATGGTTAATTCAAAATTCAGAAGTTATGCAATTTGCTTTGGAAAATTTTGCAGGAAAAATTTCAGTCAATTGTCCCAAACATGAGCTATTAAGTTCATCTTTAAAATTAATTCATAAGCCTTTAAGAAGTAATGTACCCCTTGAGGCAATCACATTTTTTACAGACGGTTCTGGGAAGTCTAAAAAATCTGTGATTGCTTGGCAAAATTCAGAGACAAAAAAATGGGAATCAGATATTGAGGAAGTAGATGGTTCTGCACAGATTACAGAGTTGGCAGCAGTTGTACGGGTCTTTTCAAAATTCACATTTCCTTTTAATTTAGTAACAGATTCAATTTACGTTGCAGGTGTGGTGGAAAGAGCAGAAGGATCTCTGCTAAAAGAAGTTGCTAATGATCAGTTATATAGTTTGCTCAAACAGTTAATCTTACTTCTTTCCATTCGACAAGAACCTTACTTTGTAATGCACATTCGCTCACATTCTTCTCTTCCAGGTTTCTTAGCAGAGGGCAATGCCATGGCTGATTTGTTAGCCATGCCAATCCAGCACACACTTCCTAATGTTATTGAACAAGCAAGAATGAGCCATGCTTTCTATCACCAAAATGCACCTGCTTTAGTAAGAATGTTTAACATCTCTCAGAATCAGGCAAAAGCAATTGTTCAGTCATGTCCAGATTGCCAGAAATTAGCTATACCAGCAATAGCAACAGGAGTTAACCCTCGAGGCTTAAATAGCCTGCAGATATGGCAAACAGACATCACTCAATATCAGTCATTTGCAAGGTTCAAACATATACATGTATCAATAGATACCTTCTCAGGAGCAATTTTTGCTTCTGCACATCAAGGAGAAAAAAGTAGAGATGTGATTAAACATTTCTTACAAGCATTTGCATCCCTAGGTATTCCTCAAGAAGTCAAAACTGACAACGGACCAGCCTACATTTCTAATAAATTGCAAGAGTTTTTCAAAACTTGGGGTATCAAACATACCACAGGTATTCCACATTCTTCCACAGGCCAGTCTATTGTAGAAAGAGCACACAGGTCATTGAAAATGATACTAAGACAGAAAGGGGGGACAGAAGTGCTTTCTACAATAGAGAGGCTGAATAAAGCTGTATATGTTTTTAACTTCTTAAACAATTCCTTTATGGAGCAGGTACCACCAATTTTCAGGCATTTCAGCAATACCAGTCAGGCAAAGCTCAAGGAAAGACCACCAGTCTTCATCAAGGATCCAGAGACAGGACAGATTTCAGGACCCCATCCTCTTGTAACATGGGGCCGGGGGTTTGCATGCATTTCTACAAACACAGGTCTTCGATGGATCCCTGCAAAGAATGTCAAGCCACAAGTGCAGCCAATCCAAGAGCAGCAGACGGCACCAGAAGAAGAATGCACAAACAACTAAGCCACGGATAGAAGCAAAGACTGTTTTCTAAGTTTGCATTAGTTAAAATTGTTTACAAGAAAGTTTTGCACTGAAAAAGTTTTGTAGTTATTGTTGTGATAAAAAAGTTGTTAAACCTACCTCTATGTAAAAGTCACACATATAGCCAGAAATTTGAAGCCTACCTGGAAAAACACTTCACCAAAGTTAAGATAGAGAATTGGCAGCAAAAATTATTGGCATTCTAATCTATACTCCTTTCTCCTCTTTCTTTCTAAATGTATAGTAAAGGGTGAGATGAAGGAGTGTAGGGGGATGCCCCCAATGAGAGAGGGACAAACTAGCCTTTGTCCCCCAAAAAAGGAAGAAAGCCCAGAAGTTTCTCCCAACGATCAGGTGAAAAGCCACCTTATAGGACCCCAGAGACTTCACTAAAACCTTGGGGTCACCTAATTGGATGAGAGCCAAAAGATCCCGCCTGGGCCATCAGGTAGAAAAAGAGAAGACAAAAAAACTACGAGGCTTTTGTGAAGGTGTTTTACCAGGAGCAGACCTCTGTACCTGGATCGGATTTTCTGTTTATTGTTTTTCCTTTTATTAAACAGTTTGGTTTCCAACGCTGCAGCAGAAGCCATCCTGCTCATTATTTGCCTCCAAAGGTAATAGCTGAGCTATCCTTTGTGTGTATTAAGTTTTCTTTTAAAGGCTCATAAAACCCTGGCCCGACGAAACAAAACTTAATAAGACATTAGGAAGTTCTAAGCTTAATAATAGAGCTCTGTGCATTGTGTTTTAAGGCTTACAAACAGGTATTGTATTCAAAATATGAAAGCATTGTTTTAAACAAAGGTACATGTGCTTATAGTGGTTGGATAGAACTACCGTCAATATGCTTTTGCTTTGTGTGATTGGTGAAAAAACTTATAAAGTAAGTTGTAACATTAGGTTTGTGGTCTGCTGCCTGGAGTGGACATGTGACTGGGGTCTTGGACTGCCAAGAATTTATTCGGCATTCTTAGCACTCTCCCGTGTTTTGAGGTGGAGAAAGGATGTGGTGGAGTTTGTCGCCGAGTGTAGAGGGTGTGCGCCCTTCCCACCAGCTACAGCAGGACAGGAACCTGTTGAAGGAGACGAACTGCTGGCTCCCAGCCCCACGCTCTTTCTCTCTGGGCGGATGGGGACCCAGTCCCGCTGCCTCCCAAGGTGGCCCCGCCTGCGGTCCCTCTGCTTCCCGGGCCAGCTATGCTGGTTCCCGTGGGCCCCCCCACGGGCACGCCACCTCCCCCGACTGCTCTGATGAATGCACCTGTGCCGCAACACCCGGAGGCGCTCCTCACCGATGCCTCCGAGTGGCCAGGCAACGCAATCGGCGACAAAAATTCAGCGGCACTACAGAGCATGCTCGCGCTCCCGCCCTCACGAAGAGAGGTGGTCGGCAGTCCCACGCTTGACAGCCCGCCTTGTTATGAATAAAAAGTTATCTATTTTTTTTAAGGTTGCAGTGTTAAAACAAGTTAGACCAGTTGCTAAGTTAGCTTCATTGTTAAGAGTTCTTCTTCAATGACCTGTTAATGGTTGGTGATTAACCATTGTGCAGGTACCAGGAGAATGGGAGTGGCATCAGGGCTAGTATGCAGATGAGAAATGCATTGCACCAAATTTTGCAGTTTCCCAGGAAAACCCCTAAAAATAACGAGCCAACATAGAACTAGGGGACCTAGGTGATGTCTAAGGATGGGAGCATAGTCCAGTGCCTGCTTGGATCCTTTTTGCTTCTCACCCTAACCTGAAAGAATGTTGACTAGAGAGAGGACCCGAGGTGTTGGAACGAAAAGGCAGAATCTCCTAATCTCTCATGAGGATGGAATCCCCAGCTCTGCCTGCAGACCAGCGGACAAAGCTACATCACCCTCCTCCTCCAGGCCACTCCAGGGAGGAGGGGCAGCGTGGGCGTGACCCATCAATTTCTCCCCACCTGAGCTGATTCTTTTTAATAAAGGCATTAAAAAGGAGAAAGATCTCCTGCCCATTTATTTCAGCCTGGTCCCTCTGCATCGCAGCTGGCAATTGAATCCACAATGGTGCAGGCAGTGCCGGCAGGGGCCAACCCCGTGCCAATCTCGCCACCTCCCATCGACCTGATTCAAGTGAAAGACAAAGCTGAGAATGGCGCTGAGCCTGTGGGACTGCCTCAAGAGCTGGTCCCAGCACCCACGCTGCCCCCACCAGCCCCCCCGGCTGTCCTGCTGCCCTCCAGAGCCCCGTCCTCCATATCTGTGTCTGCATCAGACTCTGCGATCAGCCTGTCCTGCAGCAGAAGTGGCATGGCTCGGCTGTTGACAGCTGGTACCGCAAGAGTAAACACTTTTAAACTTAGCATTTTTGTGGGACAAAGCATTTTTTTGTGGGTCATTTTGCATGTGGTCAGGGGTTTCTCCTGGGGGTTGGGGTGCCTGCCTTCTCCCGCATGCCCCAGCAGCATGGGGAAGGGGGTTCCTGAAGCTTCTGCCTCTGGTCCCAGGCCTGAAGCGGGCCGGAGTGGTGCTGAGAAGCAGAAAGCAGGGACACTACTGTTTGCATTGCAGGAGCAAGAGAAACAGTGCAAAGTGAGCATTGCTCACATGCTCTGAGGACACAAACCCCCCAGATCCGAGATGACACTTCTTGGGAAGGCTTCCCTTCCCCAGCTGCTGGTGTGCACCTGTGCTTCTTGGGGGAGGAAGTGTTCGGTCACTTCTGCTCTCAAGACATTGGCAGCATGGTCCTGCCAGGTTGTGAGAACACAGAGCCCGTCTCAAGGGCCAGGTCTGAGCAGTTCAGCTTGTTTCCCTGGGGGCCAGCGCCACCACCCCACCCACTGTCTGGTTTGGGAGCTTTGATCTCCCTTCCTGGACCTGGACCACCGTTCTGTGAGCCAGGTCTGGGTTCCCTGATCCGTCCACCAGGACCAGGGCCTCTGCAGGGTCTTAGGGGCTCTCTGCTGGTGAAACATGGTGTCCAGATTCGCA
The DNA here is from genome assembly GCF_036417665.1 of Passer domesticus. Classification (NCBI taxonomy): domain Eukaryota; kingdom Metazoa; phylum Chordata; class Aves; order Passeriformes; family Passeridae; genus Passer; species Passer domesticus. The sequence continues at coordinate 4,010,344 of NC_087505.1, forward strand.
TCTCCACACATGGGGTGTTCCTCACACACCTCCCTGTATCCCCAAATCATTTTGTCTCCCCATTCTTGCAGGGGTCCTCCTCTCAGGTGTGTCCCTGTGCTCGCAGCCCCCTGGGGCACAAGTGGCACTGGATGACCGTCTGGTGCTGAGCTGTGCAGTGGCCACAGGGACAGATCCCCTGTCCTTCTCCTGGCACCGGGGGGCTTGGGCGCACCACTAGGCACTAGCCCCTGTCTGCAGCTGCACCACGCTGGGGACAATGACAGCGGCCGCTATCATTGCCAGGCCAGTGATGGGGACAGTGTGGCCAAGGTTGTTCCCCTGAATGTCACTGTCCTGGGTGTGCAGGACCCACAGCATCCTGCACAGCAGCCATCCCACCCTCACCCCACCCATGGCATCCCACTTTAAGTAATGGCCACCACAGGACACAGTTCTGTAGGAGCAGGACACTCTTGTTCTCGGTGTCCTTCACCCACAGCCTCCCGTATCTTCCCCATCCCCTCCCCATACCACTACCTATGACTGGGTGCCAGCCCCTCCCTCCAGCCTCAGCCCCATCTCTCCCCCTGTAGTGCCCATTCCAAATGCCACCATCAGCCCTGGTCCTCTGTGTCCTCAGTTACAATATAAAAATGTATTCTATTCCCATCCTCAAGAGCTGCTGAAACCAAGAGGGGCATTGTTTTTCCTTATCTCCTGTTAATGGGCCCATCAATGCCTTGTCCCATGACTCAGAGATAACTCTTTCCAGGAGCCATTTCTAGTTAATGGACCCACCACATGACTAGTAGAATGATAACAGCCCATTGTGAGATGCTCTGCCCAGGGGGGAGGAGCTAAGCATCCCCACCTGGATATAATCTGGGTTTTGGTACAGAACTTTCCACTGGATTCCCAGAGGAACAGCCACCTTTTCCACTGGATCTTCAGAGGAAGACTACACCTGTCTACAGGATCACTGCTCCAACAGAACCACATCTGTCACTCCAGGAGGACTGCAGCCACCAATCCAACTGGACTGTAACCAACACTGTGACCAACAGGGTGTCAGGTTGTATTCAGACTCTGTAGGTAGTTTTTCTTTTGCATTATTGCATATATTTTGGAGGGGGGGGTGTCCCTTTTCCAAATAAATTGTATTTCTGACTTGGAGTCTCTCACTGGTTTTGCTTTCAAACCAGAACACCTTGTTACACCAGGTCCACACAGGTGGCCCTGTGACCCTATGCTGCTCCGTGCAGGTGGGCTCAGCCCCTGTCACCTTCACCTGGCTGCATGATAGGTAGGAGCTGGCCCAGGGTCCCCTCCTGGAAGTTGGGGACATCAGTGTGGGACATTCGGGCACCTACCAGTGCGTGGCCACCAACCAGCTGGATGGGCACCACATGTTCTAGGCACTCAGCCCTGACCTGTCACTGGAGATGACACCTCAGGGACACTGGTGAGGTCACACAGGGTCATTGGCCATAGGAGTTGTTGCAGGTCCTTCCTCTTCTTGGTCCTGCTCATGGGTGTAGCTGTGGGCTGGCACCGGTGGAACATCATGGGTGGGTGACAAGAGGCACAATGGTGGTGCTGGGGAGGTGGGAGGCCACGTAGAATGCGGGGTGATGGGGTGGGCACCCACAGCCCCTGACTTTGGCAGCGCTGGGCGCTCAGGACATTTGCTCAGGGTCCTCAAGTATTTGGGGTGGTGTTGGGGGGTCTTGCAGGGATGTTGGGAGTCCTTTCAATGATTCTGGGGGAATTTGGAGAGTCCCACTCCCTGCCAGTCTTGGGCTTCTTGGGGCTTAGGGTGTCAAGAGCATTGGGGTGATTCAAGGGTTCTCGGGGGGCATCAGGGATACTTGGGGTTGCTGGGAGAAATTGAGGGTCACAGGGGGAACTCAGAAATTCTGAGAGGGGTCAGGGCACTAGGGGCCCCACTGCTATCACTCCCCTCTTTCCATTGCAGCTGCGAGGAAACAGCAGAAAAGGTGAGTGGGGGGCCAAACCACACTCTCCCCTTTTACCCCAACCCCCAAGACCTCCCATTCCCTCCCACACATCCCCTTTATTCCCTCAGGGCCCACCCCCGGCTCCCCCAGAGGAGGGGGAGGTGCTGTACACCCATGTGATCACCAAGATGGGGGGTGAGTACGGGGTAGGACACATACAGAGGGACATGTCACCCACGAGTGTCACTCCCATTCAGATCCCACAGCCCGTGTCTCTTGCAGCATACCCCCGTGCCACCACACTCCAGGATCCCCAGGTGACCTATATGGAACTGCAGGGACACCACGGGCAACTGTGGAAACCTGGTGACATCTATGGGAATGTGCTGTGACACTTGGAGCATGGATGGGCACTGGTGGGCTCTAGAGGAACTGGGGGGCAGTGCGGGACCCCAGCCATAGGCAGCCACATGTGTGTGTCCCCCTATTGCTCCCATGGGTGCCTGACATTCACAGGTAGGTGGGCACAAGTGGGGGTCATGTGTGAGGTTGCACAGGGCACCCAGAGCTCCCCATGTCTCAAAACCCCCAAGGGCTTCCTCACCCCCCTTCCACTACCACAATTACCTCCCCATTCTTCATCCTAGTGCTCCCAGTACTCTCATAGACTTCCCCATTCCTTCCCCACAGTGCTCCCAGTATCACCAGTGGCTTCCTATTTCCCCTCCCAGTTCCTCTCCATTGCTCCCATATATCCAGGTGTTTCCCATTCTATCTGCAGTACCCCGTATTCCCAGTGGCTCTGCAATCCTCCTCTCAGCACTCCCAGTGCACCCGTGGCTCCTGTCTTAGGTTACAAGATGTGGCTGGGGGTGTGTATTCTAGTCCCATCTGTTAAAGTTGGGGCAGTTATCTTCTGTTAATTGGGCACTTCCTTTATCTCTTCCACAGCCAATCCTCCCTCCAGAAAATATCTTCTGTTAATGGGCCATCGAGTGTCACTGCATGACTGATAAAATTCCATCATCCCATTGTGAGATGCTTCACCCAGGGGGAGGAGCCAAGCATTCCTACCTGGATATAATCTGACATTTGTAACACATTTGTAAAGCCAGCATTTTCACATTGGATTCCTTGAGGAGCAGCTTTCTTTTCCACTGGATTCCCAGAGGAAGACCAGGTCCATCTATACCACCACTGGACCTTCAGAGGAGAACTCCACGCTTTTACAGGTTCACTGCTCCAATAGAACTACAGCTGTCACTGCAAGAAGACTGCAGCCACCATTTAAAGGGACTGCTGCCAACACCCAGACCCACAGGGCGTCAGGTCATATTCTAACTCTGTCAGTGTTCTTTTATGTAACCACATTTTTAATTTTTAAAAAAAAATTATTTAAAATTACTTCTCACAATTTTAACAGTTTTATTAAATCTGAACTAAAATACAACAAAAGGATTAAATAAGGAAAAACAGGCCTGGGAGCCACCCTCATGGCTGCTTACCACATGGCTCATCTTTGAGATGGGTGCTTTGGCTTTTATACTTCTGGGGGGGTTGCATCAGCCAACCCCGGCCCCTCCCAAAGTCTGTCAGTCAACTCTTCTTTGCTGTTTATTGGTGGAGATTTCTTACTTGCAACTTGATTGGAGGGTCAGGTGTTGTCATGCTGTGCCTCCCAGTAGCGACAAGCTTTTCCATTCTCATCTGCCCCATAGGAGGGGCACATGTACACGCCTTCCTTTTACCTGTCCTAAATAACTCAGCCTTTCTGGTGGCGATAATACAGAGGCAGGGGAAGGGGACTGTGGGGAGAACAGAGGACATCTAAACAACAATCTACAATAACATAACTATATATCAATAAACTTCTTTTAATATTCACACAATATTCATTCCTTAATTGCAAGAGCCCATCGTCTCATTATTCATCTAAAACAACTTTTATTTTTATATTTTCCTATTAAAGGACTATTAGTCCTACTTCCATATTTTTACCTGAGAGCCCCTTAATTCCAAAATTTTAATAATTCAGAGGGAAGGGGTTTATATTTTCCTTTTCCAGAGAAGGTCCTGCCTTCCTTAACAGACACCTATCTTTTCAAACCAAGACAGAGCCCCAAGAATGCTGCAAATCCCACACTGATCTGCTCAACAACCTGACCGGGATCTTCCTCCTTCCTGAGCCAAACAGGGCAGAGCTGAAAAAACAAAAACCAATTCTCCTGGTTTAATCAAAAAGCTACATTTTGGGTCCCATGAGAGGGACAGGGGTGCTGTGCCCCTGGCACTGGGGGAGGGAAGGGGGAGTTTTTAGGGGTACTGGGAGCACTGGAATGTGAAGCTCTGGGCAGCCCCGTATGGGACCCCACACTCGTGGCCACCCCACCATGGCATGATGGGCACCAACGGGAGCTGGGGGGGGTGGACACACAGCACAGGGTGCCCTCAGGCAGGGACCTCCAGTGCCCCCTGTGCCCCCAGTGTCACAGCATGTTCTCGTAGATGTCTCTGGAGTCCTGCTGTTGCCTGTGGGGTCCTGGCAGCTCTGCATTGGTCACCTGGGGGGATGTGGCACACGGGGGCACTGCAAGAGACAATGGTTGGGGGAACGTGGGTGGGAGGTGACACCCATGGGTGGCATGTCCCTGTTCCCCCCCCCCATACTCACCCTCTGCCTTCTTGGTTCTCACAACCTGGCTATACAGCACCTCCCCTGCCTCTGGAAGGGTCAAGGGCTCTGAGAGGGCTCTGTGAGGATAAAAGGGTGTCTGTGGGGGTGGCAGAGGTCATAGCAAGCATAAAATAGGGGATCAGACCTGGATCCCCCCACTCACCTTTCCTGCTGTTTCCTGAGGGCTGCAAAGGAAAGAGGGGAGGGATGACTGTGGAGTCCTCAGGGCCCCTGAACACCCTTGGGAGTTCTGACTGCCCTTGGGAGCTTCGTGCATCCCTGAAGCCTCCAATAAGCCTTGAACCACCCCCTGAGCCCCCAAACTCCCCCCAAATCCCTGACAACCTCTAGTTTTCCTGCACAACCCTGCAGGACTTCCACAAATTCCCCACAATCCCCAGCTGAGGTCTCTGGGGATTCAGCTTCACCCAAGTCAGGAGCTGTTCGTGCTGCCCTATGGACCCCATACTCTGGGTGGGTTTTCACCCTAATCCCTGAGACCCCCATTTCCCTCACTGTCACCCACCAAGGTGGTGCCACCGGTGGCAGCCCCCGATGATAGCCAGAAGCAGAAGAAGGAACAGGAGGGACCCACTGAGCCCTGCAGCCACTGCTGATGACAGAGAGGGACACATTGAGGTCTCTCTGAAGTCCGGGGTTCCTGCACCCAACATGTGACCTCAGGTGACCCCACATGACTCCACCTGTGCGCTGTTCCTGTGTTGTCACCGCCAGATCCAGCTCTGGGCTGAATGCCTGGTGCCCGTCCAGCTGGTTGGTGGCCACACACCGGTAGGTGCCTGAATGTCCCACATTGACGGCCCGGAGCTCCAGGATGGGACCCTGGGCTACCTCCTGCCCATTGTGCAGCCAGGTGAAGGTGACAGGGGCTGAGCCCACCTGTACCGAGCAGTGCAAGGTCACCGGGTCACCTGCACGCAGCTGGTGTGACAGGGGACTGAGGGTGATGGTGGCATTGGCCACGGGCACTGTGGGGACACAGACAGGGCTGGCACATGGCGACGTGGGATGGGGGTGCTGTGAGTGGGGGGTCACCCTCAGCCCAAGTGTTCCTCTCACCCAGGACAGTGACATTCAGGGGGACACTCTCAGCCATGCTGTCCCTGCACTGTTAGCAGCCACTGCCCTTGTCCCTAACCTGGCACAGTATCAGGCAAGGCTGGTGCCCAGCGGTGACCCTGAGACCCCCAGTGCCAGGAGAAGGACAGGGGACATATCCCTGTGGCCACTGTACAGCTCAGCACCAGATGGTGCCCCAGTGCCACCGGTCCCCCAGTGGGCTGTGCCAACATGGACACCCACGAGGCTGGGACAGCATCCAGGAGAGGGGCACCAGGGGACAGTGTGGGTCTTGGTGGGGGGTCAGAGAGGGTCAGGGAGAGCCCAATGAGGGAGTGGAGGTGCAGAGCTGGGGGTGGGGGGAGGGGCTTGGAGAGGAACCCCAAGGAAGAATGGGGGGGTTTGGGAGGGACACCTGAAAAGGGAGATGGTGGGACCAGAGTGAGGATATGGGGACCCAGGGAGGGGATGGCAGGACTTGGAGACCATGGGGGAACTGCAGAGAGGGGTGGGGTTGACTCAGAGACGGGTGAAGGGACACTGTGAGAGATGGGGGGACCCGGGTAATAATGGAGATACCAAGGCAGAGGACCCAGGGAGGCTGTGAGGTTTCCCCATGCCCATCCCCGCACTCACTGCGCACTGTGACGCGGAGCCATGCACTGCTCTTCTTCACGGCTCCCCCCTCAGAGCGCACCTCACAGCTGTAATTCCCTGAGTGGGAGACCCCCACAGCGGGCACCAGCAGCTGCGGGGATCCCTGCGGGCCCCCCACCACCTGCCCATCCCGGTAGAACACGTGCAGGAGTGGGGCTCGGGGCCGCAGGGTGCTGGGGGTGCTGAGGCAGCTGAGATTCAGGAGGGACCCCATGGGGGGCTCAGGGGGACCCTCCAGCACCGGCACAGGGAAGAGCTCTGGAAAGGAGGCAAAAGGGGGATTTGTGACCCCGAGTCCCTGAGGAGGGACTGTGGGGGTGTTGGGGTGGCGGCTGTGGGATGCCCACCGTGTACTGTCACTGTCACTGGTGGTGACTCCTCCCATCCCCTTGATACCCTGGATTTCACCAAGCTCCCGCAGTGGTAGCGGCCGCTGTGTTGCAGCTGCAGAGAGGACAGGGACAGCTCGGTCCCATCACGGAGCTCCCGCAGTTTCTTCTCCTCATGGTAGAAGGACACTGAGCTCACTGGGTTGTCTCGCCAGCGCCGGCAGCGCAGTGTCACTGTGTCCCCCTCCAGCAGTGCCTGCACTGGCACCTGCAGCACCAATGGGGCTGCAGGACATGGGGGTCCTGTCACACCGGGGGCACCCCATGGGTCCCAATGCCACTGTGACCCCCATATTGAGTCACACCCAGCGAACCAGGGATCCTCAATTCCACAAACAGGGTCCCCTGGCACTAGGATGCTATGGCATGTCCTCATGTGCAGGGGCCAGTCTCTGGTCAAACCAGGAAGTGACCCATGGAGTGGAGCCCACCCAGAGCCCTCGGGGTCCCCGCGGGTGCCAGGCTGGGGACACCCAAAATTCTCCTCACCATCTAAGACTCTCATGGTGGGGCTGAGCCCACTGCTGGGTCTCTCACACGTGTAGTTGCCTCTCTCAGTGACAGTGATGCGGTCACGTCCCTGCTGCCCCCAGCGCTGCCCATCCTTGTACCAGGTGGTGGTACCAGCAGTCCCTGAGCCCTGGCAGGTCAGTGTCACCTGATCCCACAGCACTGCCGGCCTCCAGGGGGGCTCCACCAGGAGCTGGGTGGTCTGGGCACCTGCAGGAGACAGGGGCCACCGTGGCATTCCATGGCCACCTCGGGGCTGGGGACAGCAGGGCAGGGACATGGCATCTGCCGAGGACTCACCAGTGAAGCCGAGGGTCTGGGCTGGAAGGGAGAAGGGACAGGGCTTGGATGGGGGTGGCACTGTGGGGACAGAAGCATGGGGGAAGAGGTGTGGGGGCTGTCCCCAAACTGTCCCTATGGCGACATTGGTGTGGCACAGAAGTCTTGATGGGGACTGGTCTCCACCACCAGCCCCATGGCCTCTGTCCCCATGGCCCATCCGCATGGTATTTGTCCCCTTCTCCCTGTCCCTGCTTCCCTGCACCCCTGTGTCCCTGTCCCCACAGCTGCCTCAGCTGTAAAATGCCGCTCCCCACATTCCTGTCCCTCAAGCCCTGTGCCCCCTCTCCTGTCCCCAAAGCCACCCCATTACCCTGGTCACCTCATGCACTAGCTCTGCTGTTATTGGGGACTTCAGGGGACCCCACAGCCCCCCTGTGCCCCCTCCCCATCCCTGGGGTGTCAGGCCCGTGTCCGAGGCACTCACCCCACAGGAGCAGCGCCACCTTCCCGGCCATCCCGCTGTCCCCAGCCATGTGCACTGGCTGTCACTCGCTGCTGTGGCCACCACTCCCCTGGCTGGCGGCTCTTTGGATAAAGCGAAAGGAAGCGAGGTCACGTCTTGTCCCCACATGTAGGTGGCACCTAGTGGGGGCAGGGTGGCCACAAGCTGGGGACAGGCTGTGGGTAGGGTGGGACATGGTGGGGACAAGGCTGTCCCCAGGTCAGTGGGACATGGGCTTCCCAGGAGTGGGGGGTTCAGGGGGTTTGGAGAGCCAGGGATTGGTGTCCAGGGGAATGGGGAGTCCCAGGGATGGGGTCCCTGGGGAATTGGGGTCCTGAGGAGGGGGAGTCACAGGGGATGGTGATGCCATGTGAATGGGGGTCCCCAGAGCTTGGGGGACTCAGGGATGGAAGTCCCAGGGGAACCTGGGCTCCAGGGATTTGGGGTGTCACAGTTTTGGTTTACTAATTTGAGATTATTTGTTAATGTAATAATTAGTGTGGTGGGCTTAGCGTTGGTTGTGTACTTATTAGAATGTATTTATTTTTTGTTTTGAGATTAAATTAGGACAAAGGTCAAGTAGGTTTTAAAATTTAGAAGGGTATAAAGAAAAAATTATTAATAACAATAAATTGTAATAGTAATAAATCCCTCATGGGGGGATGGGTGTGCCAGGGATGGAGTGCCGGGGGAATGGGAGATCTAGGGAGAATCCAGGTTCTGGGGGAAGGGGAATTTCAGGGAAAGAAATGAATGGGAGTGGGTTCCTTGGGAATGGGGTCCTGGGTCATGGAGACTCTGGGGAATGCAGCACTGGGATGGGGGTCCCAGGGAAGGGGAGACAGAAGGAATGGAGGTCCCATGGTTTGGAATGTGTTAGGAATGGGACCCTCATTCCCAGGGGAAGGAGGGTGCCACTGTTGGGCAGTGACAGGATGTGCATGTGGGTCACAGTTCCTTCCCTGGGTGCCTCAGATTTTGGGGTGACTTAGAGGCTAGGGCTGATTTGGGGGGGCAAAAAATGGGGATTCGGAGGTGCTCTGCGTCTGTGCTCCCCCAACCCCCAGGGGCATTTTCTGCTCCTCATTTGCATTTCCTTCCTTTTATCCCTCAAATTCACATGCCCTCAGTTCATGTCTTAGTGATCCTGGGGAGCACTTGAGTAGTGAATGGGTTGGGGAAAGCCTAGGGTGGGGGAAGCAGGGGTGAGGGCTCTGCAGGGAGGGCTGGGGAGGCTCTGGGGGATGGGGGTGTCCAGCTGTGCCCCCCCAAACACTTTCATTTTCTCTCTCTTGCAGCAGAAGGAAGAGGCCATTTGTGGTGGGTGTCACATGGAGGGTGGGTTCTGTCATGGGGAGGAACATGCAGGAGGGTCCTGGGGGGATCCTGGGAGGATCCTGTCCTGGGGGACACATGCTGGACAAGGGGGTCCTGTCCTGGGGGTTGGCAGCTCCGGTGGGGGTCCAGAATTCTCCATTCATGCTCATCTCCTGCAGGATCTGAGCCGGCAAGAGCAGCTGGGGAATGGAGTCCAGGAGAGGAAGGAGCTCCCAACCTCATGCTCCTTGAAGCCAGTTGCCTTCCAAGTGTGGGGCCCAGCCATGGCCCAGCCCCACTGGACAGGGATGGCCATTGCCCAGCCCTGCTCCAGCCAGCCCCACGTGGCAGCCAGGACCTGAGGGTCACCCCACTCCCTTGGCTTTGATTCTGGCAACTTTAGAGCTGCTGCAGAGGTGAGAATTCAGCGGGGGGGGGGGGGGGGGGGGGGGTTGGAGGGAGAAGAAGGCCTGCCTGTCGTTTGCTCAGCCCTGCAAGAATCACAAAACCCAAAGAGAGCCCAAGCAGTGGCTCTGCGAGAGCCTTTGATGGTTTTCAGAGCAGGGCTGGCTGGGAACTCCTCCCTGCAGGGGCAGCTGTGAGGAAATGCAGCAATTGATCATTTTGTCCCTGGCCCCAAGGGACTGAGAGAGCCCCTGAACTACTGCAAATGCCACAACAATCTGCTCAACAACCTGACCTGGACCCTTCTCCTCCTTCCTGCCTTGCTGTGGGTGGACAGTGGCCAGGTGCCCCACACACACCACAGTGCTCTCTCACTGCCCTCTGCACCTTGATGGGGAGAGAAAATTGAACAAAGGGTTCCTGAGTTGAGACAAGGACTGGGAGACAAGATCACTCATCAAATCCTGTCATGGGCAAACAGCCTTGGACTTAGAGATATTAAATGAATTTATTGCTGACAAAATCAGAGCAGGATAAAGAGAAGTCAAATAAACCTTCAATACACCTTCCCCCATTTTAAATAACTATGTAGTCATTGGCTTTCACTATAATTTTGGCTCTTGCAAATTATTTTGATACAATACAGTTTGTAATCACTTCTTAATGTCTTTAGATACACATCAGTTTGACAGCCTTTTTACCCTAATCCCTATGTGGAATATATATTTTAGGATGATAAGTATATTATAGTTTAGGCTCTCCCAAAATATCAAGACAGAGACTATGTGCTGTGTATTATAACATTAACTGTTGCAGAAGTAGCTAATGCCTTTATTTGTGTAACTAAATGACAATGGTGAGAATAACTCCGATAATTTTGTGAAATAGTTTCCTGGCTTAGGATAATTTTGGGAGATAAACCTCTAAAGGGGTTTCCTCTAGAAAAACAAATTCAAGTAGCCTCTCCCTCAACTGGTTCTGGAAAAAGATTTCCTTGTAGAAAAGTAGAAAAAACTGTCTATTTAATTGGCAAAGCATTCAGTAGTATAAAAAAATGAACAATATTAAACAACAAAACTTCTTGCTGCTCTAAAAGTGATGATAACCTCAGAAAAGTTTCCTTCAGGTGTTTTAGTTTGACTTATTAAGTCTCTTATCAGTCCCTCTGGGGCTGAAAATGCTGTGGCCCAGGCCTGGCCCTGTGGGCCAGAGGTGTGAGCTCCCGGTGCTCTTCTGGGTGTTTAGTCCAGAGCAGGTTTAAAGAGGTCCAAAGAAAAAGAAAACCCACAGTCCAGGGAGCGTGTCTCCCTCAGCTAGCTAAAAACTAACTAAAAGCAAAGGAGAGCTCTGTCCCATTGTCTGTAAATCTACACTCAATACAGTCCAGGAATAGGATGCAGGGGAGCAAGTGCAGTTTCTGATAACAAACTCTGTGCTTCTTCTCTCCCTGCTTTGCTCTTGGAATGATCTTAAAGGTGCAAAACTTATTATCTGCCATAAACAGAACAGATAAATGCGGATACAGGCATCATATAGCCAACTCAGGACAAATAGCTAATGTTGATTTAATGTACTGGTAGAGTATCTTATCTGTATGATAATACAGCATTGAAAAGAAGCAAGTAAATAAACATTGAAAGAAAGAATGCAAGAACTGTCAAACCTCAAAACAGGGGGGCCTTGTGAGGACATAAAATATATAAACTTAATCTGCAGTAAGGCATGTACTTTAAGAAAATGGATCAAGTGTCAAACTAAGCAAAAGAATTCCTGGAACATGTAAACTGGAAACAATGTTTGAATATGTATAATGCTCCTGAGTATGTATTTAACCAATACAATAAAAAGGTATAAAAGAAGAATTGTTACAGTTAACTGTGTGCCTCTGGTAGTTGCCAAGCACCCAGCATGATGTTTACTGTCCCTTTTATCCCTTATTAAACATTTACAACCTTTAAAGAATGAGCCTTGTTTCTCACACAGTTTAATCAAAAACTTGCATTTTGGGTTCAATAAGAGTGGAAAGAGTTGTGTGCCCCCCTGGTACTGGGAAGGAGGAACCCCTGCGGTGCTGTGAAGAGGAAGAACGGATCCGGAGAAGAATCTATGTCCCCCAGTCCTGCCAGTGTCCCCAGTGTCACTGCACACTCTCGAGGATGTCATGGGGGTCCTGCTGTCCCTTGTAGGGTCCTGAAAGCTCTGCTTGGTCACCTGTGAATCCCGAGGTGAGGGAGGGCTGGGGGACACCTGTGGGGAACCCTGTGAGAGACACCAGTTGTGGGAACCAGGGTGGGGGGTGACAACCATGGGTGATGTGTTCCTGCCACCCCCTGCAGTCACCCCCTGCCCACTTGTTGCCTACAACATGGTGGTCCAGCACCTCCTCCTCCTCTGGGGGGGTCCTGTGGGGATAAGGGGGGTCTGGGTGGTGTCTGAGGAGGGGGAAAATGGGTGTCCCTGCTGGGCCCCCCACTCACCTGCCCTGGGGTTTCCTGGCAGCTGCAATGGAAAGGGAAGGGGGTGACTGTGGGTGCCCCAGGACCCCTGAACCCTCCTAGGACCTTGGCTGCTCCAATCACCCATGGGACCCCCAAATCCCCACTACAGCTCTGATTCCAACTGGATCCCTGATTTCTGCTCTCACTCTGGGGGTGTCCCCTCACTCCAGGACCCCTATCCCCCCCCCCATTGTCACCCACCCTGGCGCTGCCACCAGTGACAGCTCCCAATGACAGCCAGGAGCAGGAGCAGGAACAGGAGGGTCCTACTGACATTCACAACCTCTGCTGGGGACAGAGGGGGACACACTGGGGTCACCCTGAAACCTGGGGGTCCTTTGACACCCCAGTGACCGTGTGTGACCCTACCTGTGACCAAGGGTGAATCCCAGTATGGCAAAAGGAAAAGCGGCAAGAAATTTTAAACATCGCAAGCCAAGGGAATTTTGCCTTGGGGTGGGTAGCTTCTCACCAGTCAGATGGAAACCCAACAGAAGAGTAGAACAATAAATCTGACAAGCCAGCAAGACTTAGTCCCCTGAAAAAGGAACAAATTATAGAGGACTGGGATCAGCTATTAGAATGACTGCATGTAAAAGGACAGTGCACAGGTGCAAAAGATTTGTACAAGGAAGGTCATGTGTGGGGTTGGCCTGTCCCCAGGGAAATGTGTATAACATGCATATCAGCCTGTGAGCAATTGTCACAGATGACTGGAAAGGCATCCTTTAGAAGATGACCCTTTGCATTTAAGAAAGGGTGAAGGATTATGGGATGCTTGGCAGGTAGATTATATCGGCCCCTTTAAGAAGTCAGAAGGTAAACACTTTGTGCTGGTAGGAGTAGAGCTTGTATCTGGGTTGGTTCAGGCTGATGCTTTTAAAAGAGCTACAGGAGATGATACTGTTAAAGCATTGCAAGGGTGGTTTGGAACTTTCCCAAAACCACAGGAAATTCAATCTGACAATGGGTCCCACTTCACTGCTAGAGTTGTACAAGATTGAGTAAAAAGTAAAGGAATTAAATGGACTATTCACACACCTTACTACCCTCAAGCTAACGGGATCATAGAAAGGACCAACGGTCTTTTGAAACTACTTTTGAAACCACATGAGGGAAATTTGGATGTTTGGTTATGAGAAACTGTTAAGGGTGTGAATGGTAGATAGGGCATAAACGGGTGTCCCAAAATCACTGCCTTTTGCCCTACAGCTCCAAGCATCATTCCCTCACTATGGGGACCAGACGATTCTAAGAATCCAGCACATTACCCTGGACAACCTGCTTTTGTGGACTTCCCTACTGTAGGGGAAGTAGCACTAGTGCTGAAAACCCCTCTGAATAAACATACACGGGTAGCCTCTGACACTCTAGGGAAAGAGCATTGGAGAAATACATGCTAGACAATTCCATCATTCTAACTTTTTTCTGCTTTTTAGTGGCAGGATTTCTGTTGTATTTACTTTTACAGAAGAACCCCGAGGGACATGAGGATCATCTGAATCATGATAAAACTAGTCATACTTTTCTGCATCCTACCACAACTTCATGGCCAGAACCCTGTCATAGTCTGAAACTACCATCAAGCACACTAATGTTCTAGGATCATATCCCAAGGGTTGCCACCCGAACCTAGCAACTATAGTGCTGCATGACTCTGAGGTATATTGTCCAAGTGAGTGGGGATGGGTTTGGAAGGATTGGACTAGAACCCTAAATGGAACAATTGGTGAAATTATTGTGGTAGCATGCAGAAAAGTGGAAGGATCTCTCCATGAGAAAGCTTTCTCCACTACAATTGCTGGAAATTTTAGACCCAGATGGAAAAAACTATCTGAATATCCCTTCAGCAGAACTGTGTCCTATGAAGAAGTGGGAGTGTACCAAACACAGAGTGTACCCCTTACTCTGTGCTGCCACTGGGAGTATGTTGGTAACTACACTTTAGGTCTCAGAACCAACAATATTGCAATTACAAAGGATTGTAAAAATGAATCAATTCATTGCTGGCATAATTTTACTTTAGCCAAACCAACTTTTGTGACATGCCAGTGGCAAAATAGCTTGACTGATCCATTAGGTTTAAAAGGCCTAGTTTACAAATTTAAGGTAAATGCTATAACAAAGCCCACATTGAGTACAGTAGTTACACCCCAATGGACAGAAGGGACTGAGAGTACCCTTAGTCAATATGATACTGAATGGCCTTGGTCCCAGGTTTTTATTAATTTTTCCAGATCCATGGGAAATGTAAAGGATTTAAACCTATCAACTGTTGTTATGCATGAAAATCAGATATACACCAGGCAGGTATTGGAAAAACAAAAAACCTGACAGCTTCAAGGGGTAATGGAGGAAAAAATTGGTATAGGATGCTGAATGATTAACGGAACTACCTAGAGTAAGGCAACCTCAATCAGTGTTTTAACAAATCAAACAAATAAGCATGTTTCATGGTTTGAGGCTGGCATAATGCCAGTGTCCCCATAAAAATATACTTTCCCTAGTGGCTGCTGCGAGATGTGATCAGGAACAGAGCAAAGCAGGCTCCAACTTAGGAATAAAGACAAAAAACCTTTATTAACTATGTTAGAGATATAGTTAGTAATTCATGCACATAGAATTATATAAAAGGAATATGTATAAAAGCATCTCTAATTTATTATAAGCAGACAGAAAACAAAGTAGCATCCTTTCTTGCTGGTAACTGAATGGACATACAACCATGATAAAACAGACTTGTAGCTTTTAAGAGAGAAGCTTTTAAGAAGATTTTTACAATATATTTAAAAACAAACTTACTGTACATAGGGGAAGGGAGAGGGAGGAATCTTTTATACTCAGGATGGTGAAACCATGGCAGATGGACAAGGAGACACCACAACATTTACATGCGAAGGAAACCTCGGCTGCACAGGAGATGGGCATTCAGGAAAGCATGTGCCCCGTGACGCCCAAGAGAGGATGGCCCGGGCAAGATACCTATCTGAGATGACCAGAGCCATCAACACCTTCCATCTGAATGCCAGATTCCGGGAATCGGGGAAGTGTATTATTCAATTCCCAGATGAAGGCTTTGTGCAGCCCAGACCGAAGAAAGAAACCAAAGTGAATATGAAGAACTCAGAAAGAAACAAAGGGACTCTTCTGTGGGCAAATTAAAGCATATAAGAACTGCTGCCTTGGAGCAGCCGGTGTGGACAAGGTGGACTTGGTGCGATAGAGACCATTTCCCGCATTCACCCAGCTTACCTCCCGGGAGTGTTATGCTGTCCGTTTGATTGTTGGCTGTTGGGACTGTATTACGGTTGTGAAATAAATTATTTTTATATTTTTATTATAATTGGGCATATTTTCATTTTTACTTATAACAAACTACAATATCTAAAAAGAAACAGACACAGAACTAAGAGTGAAAACTCTCCAAATACATTCCTCCTCCTCCCCCCCATTTCCTCCACAGCATGAAATAACACCTTAGATTTCCACCCCATCACCATCTCTCAAATAATCAACTTTCACTCCATCACCACCCCTCAAATAATCAACTCTCAATTCCATCAGGGAGAGAGGAGTCCCCCCTTGCACCACAGGCTTCCCCCAGAAACACAGTTGAAATCTCGTGTGTTTCTATGTCACTCGTGGCACCGCTCAGAGAACATCTGCCCTTGTGACTTCTTCCCTCCATGTCCAGTGCTCTCACCACTGCACACGGACCAGAACTGCTTTCAGGGTTGCCCTTTTAAGGATGCCTTGCCCAGTACCAAAAAAGTGACAATCACTCAGCTTCAGGACACCAGTCCCTCCCAAATTTACCCCCTGGGGCCGAGGGGCCTTGTGAACAGAGATCTTCCTCTTCACTGAAGACACAGGGCATCCCACACTCTCCTCAGCCATCTCTGTTCACGCCACTGCTTCACCGCACTCTCTTGGCTCCAAGGCATTGCCTTCCCCTAAATGCAGTCTCTGGGTCACAGGAAGAACATGGGTCTGTCCATGGCCATACAAGAAAAGAGTCCAGCCCAAGGCCCACTAAATCATCTCCTCCCACCTCTTCAAACATCTCTCACTTGCACCAACTTTCCTCACACTTGCCCATTTCCTCCTGCTTCATTTCTCTCTCTCCTCATTCAGATTCAGGAGGATCAGTATTTGTAAGGTTTCCATTATTCAAGAAAAGGGTTAAAGTCTTCGCCTCTGTTTGCCCAGAACTCCCACGGAGGCCGGAGGCTGGCTCTCAGTGCCACATCCCCCACCTCTCTTTCTGGCAGGGCCATGCTGCCACTCTAAGACATTGAATTCCAAGGCAGCCCAGGCACTGTCTCTTTCTCTCTCTATCTCTCTGCTGGGGGGCAGGGTGGGGGCCCAATGCTTCTCAGGGCTCCTCTACCCTTCCATCTTGCAAGGCCTTCACCCGCCTCCTCTGTCCAAGGCTCTGGTCTACCTCACCCGGCCGCATGGCTTCCCCTCCCCCACCCAGCCCTGGCTGGGCAGGGGAGCTCTGAGCTCCTTCACTGACCGGAACCAAGACAGAGAGTTCCTGGGAGTTCTCTGATTTTAACCCCCTGTGTTCTCAGAGGCAGTCTATACCTTCAGTGGCCAAACCAGGTGCCAATATTCAAATCTAAGCACTGATTTGTTTGACCACAACCTCCCAAAAAACTCATTTCCTTCCTAACTTACCACAGTCACCTTCACCTGGCTGCACATTGGGCAGGAGGTGGCCCGGGGTCCCCTCCTGGAGTTCAGGGCCATTGATGTGGAACATTCAGGCACCTACCCGTGTGTGGCCACTGACCAGCTGGATGGGCACTAGGCATTCAGTCTAGAAATGGCCCTGGAGGTGACCCCTCGTTCACGCTGGGTCACAGGTAAGGTCACACAGGGTCGCCAGGATGGTCAGGACCCCCAGGGTTCAGAGTGACCCCCAATATGTCCCCCTCTGTCCCCAGCAGTGGCTGTGAATGTCAGCAGGACCCTCCTGTTTCTGCTCCTGCTCCTGGCTGTCATTGGGGGCTGTCACTGGTGGCACTGTGTAGGTGGGTGACAAAGGGGGGGGATGGAGGTCCTGGAGTGAGGGGAAGCCCCCAGTGTGGGGACAGAGATCAGCAGCACTCAGGGCTCCAGAGCTGGGGGAAACTGAGCCCACAGTGACCCTGGCTGGGGGTCCTGGAGGATTTGGGGAGAATTGGGAGGGTCTTTGTTGCGTTCCAGGGCCATTTCTCAGTGGGCTTTGAGGAACATTGGGGTGGCACTGTGTTGCCATGATATTTTAGTGAAAAAGCCTCTGCTAGGATTTTTCCTGTCCTGAGGAGCTGAGAACCTCAGGAAAGAAATGTAAACAATAACTATCTGCTGCTGTGGAGTGCCACAGGTGCATCTTCCGTTGGTTCATGTGGATTGTTTTCAATCAGTGACCAATCGCAGCCACCTGTGCCAAGGCTGTGAGCAGTCACAGGATTTTTGTTATTCATTTCCTATTCTATTCTTGTCTTTGTAGCCTTCTGATCTTCTTCTCTCTGTTCTTTTTAGTATAGTTGTAATGTAGTATTTTAGTATAATATATAACATAATAAATCAGCCTTCTGATGAAAATGGAGTCAAGCCTCGTGTCCTCGTCCAAGGGAACGCAGTTTAAACAAGAATTGGTGACCCCTGGACGTGTGAAACTGATGGTCACCCCAAGAGTGACCACGGAGTCCAGCCTGGAGCTGTAGAAACGAGACCCTGAAGATGGGCAGAGTTCACAGCCAAGGCAAACAGGAGAACGAGTTGGACTTTCCTGGACATTGTGCCCAGAGACCGCAGAGCAGCAGAGCTGCACAGCTGGATTCAGAAGGACACTGTCTAAAGGTACTGTTATTTTTTCCCTTCCTGAAAATCCTGCCATTCGCAAAAGGTGGGAGGAAAGTTGGGAAAAGGTACCTTCGGAAGCTCAGGTTCCGTTTACTGCGACAGAGAAGAAAGTTATTAAATTCTGGTGCAGATGGGGACGCGAGGACGGAATTACTCATTGTCTGTGGGAGAGAGAGTGTTATGAGTTTTTCAGATGGGCAAAATTTCATAGATTTTTTACAAATGTCGTATACTCCCTTGATTTAGATCTATGGGAGTTCATGGACGCTGCCTTTTTGTGGACAATAGTCCAGCGTGTTTCATCCCCAATGATGTATGAAATGCACGTACAGATTTATTTCTTTATTTTGAAAAGATGGGGCAATGCGAGGGACATCATGGCTCGGGTGAGCAGTCGCGTTCTGTCCCCGCCAGCTTCAGCACGAGAGAAGCCTCTCAAAGAAGACGAACCGCGGGTTCGCAGCCTCCCCGCATTGCCCACAGCTGAGCAAAAGTTTTTCTCTGTTCCTTTGGAGCAGACAGAGCTGCCTTCCCCCCCCCGCTTCTTCTCTTGGGGGGACTGGGGAGCCGAGCCCGCCGCTTTCCGGGCCGGCCCCGCCCGCTTCGCTGCGGAATTCTCCGCTCCCCCCACCCCAGGAGGGAGCGGATCCGATCCCGCCTCAGCCAGCCCCGCGGGAGGCGCCGGACCCCGCGGCTCCGCCTCAGCCAGCCCCGCGGGAGGCGCCGGACCCCGCGGCTCCGCCTCAGCCGGCTCCGCCCGCGGCCCCGCAGCCGCCCGGGCCAGCTCCGCCGGCTCTGATAACTGCGCCTGCGCCGCGGCACCCGGAACCGCCTCCCGCCGATCCGCCCGTGTTGCCAGGCAACGCGATCAACAACAGTGATTCCCCGGCTGTGCTGCTGCTCCCGGGAGCTGCAGGAGCTGCCTCCGTGCCTTCTTTTTCTGCAGCTGAATTCGCAACGGTGCAGGCGGCGCCGGCGCGGGCCGACCCCGTTCCGAGCCCGCCGCCCCCGCCTGTCCCACCTCTCCCTGCCGACCCGATTGCAGTGCAAGAGCATGCCGAGAATGGTGCTGAGCCCACGGGATCGTCTCAAGAGCCGACACCAGTGCCCGTGCTGCCCGCACCGCCCACCCCAGTTGTTCCGCTGGTTTCCGAAGCTCCGTCATTCTCATCGGACCCTGCGAAGAGCCTGTCCTTCCGTGGAGGAGGCGTGGCCCTCCAGCTGACTGCAGGAGCAGTTCGGCTGGCTGTGTTCAAAATCAGTGTGGTTTCTGGGTCATTTCGTGTGTGGTCGGGGGCTTCTCCCTGGGGGTTGGGGTGCCTGCCTCCCCCCGAGCGCCCCAGCGGCTTGGGGGAGTTGGCTCCTGTGGCATCTGCCTCTGGTTCCCAGCCCAGTGGGGATGGGGGTGGTGCCGAGGGGCAGAATGCAGGAGCAGTGGCATTTGCCTTGCAGGAGCAAGAGGCACAGAGCAAGGCAAGCATTGCTCGCTTGCTCTGGGGACAAGAAACCCTCAGATCTGGGATGACAATTCCTGAGAAAGCTTCTCTTCTCCAGATGCCGGTGTGCACTGGTGCTTCTAGGGGGAAGAAGCATTTCGTCATTTCTGCTCTGAAGACACTGGCAGCATGGTCCTGCCAGGTTCTGAGCACACACAGCCCGCCTCACAGGCTGGTTCTAGGCCGTTTGGCTCATTTCCCTGGGCCGGGTCCACTGCCCCGTCCAGTGCTGGGTTTGGGGACTTTGCTTTCCCCACAGGGGCCTGGGCCACCATTCTGTGAGCCAGGTCTGGGTTCTCTGGTCCATCCACCAGGACCAGGGCCACCAAAGGGTCCTAGAGACACTCTGCTGTTGCTACTCTTCTTCTTTTGAAAAAAAAAAAAAAAAAAAAAAAAAAAAAAAAAAAAGTGGAAAGAGCTAGCAGCTCAAAAGCATTGAAAAGCCAAAAATTAGCCTCAGCCCAAGTGGTTCAATGAAGGGCTGTGGCCAGGGCATTCCAGAATTTTCTCTCTGAATTGTTTCATGACTGTCAATAAATTGTTTGATAATTCTTGTTTTCTTTAGCAGTTCTTTGTTTCAGAATTCTGCAAGCCTGTTTCAGGACCAAAGGGGACTTTCAGAGATGTCAAAGAAGAACATCTTCAGTCCATGGACTCTGTCCTGAAACTCAGCTGTTTGGACTCGAAACAATGAACTTTCTTTGCATGAGTTTTGCATTTTCTTATATTTTAGGATTGTTTTAGTGATATGATATAATTAGATATTTGATAAGTGAAGAATTTCCCTGAATGTTCTACAGGTGAAGAATTTCCCTGGACATTCCACATCAGCAGATGATTGAGATTTTGATTGGCAACAGATGAACCTCAAGAGGTGTTGTTCTCTCTTCTGCAAGGCCCCAGTAGAAGAGATTGCAGACATTTCTTTTTCTATTTAATTTAATAAATTTAAAAGGGTGAGATGTTGCCATGATATTTTAGTGAAAAAGCCTCTGCTAGGATTTTTTCTGTCCTGAGGAGCTGAGAGCCTCAGGAAAGAAATGTAAACAATAACTATCTGCTGCTGTGGAGTGCCACAGGTGCATCTTCTGTTGGTTCATGTGGATTGTTTTCAATCAGTGACCAATCACAGCCACCTGTGCCAAGGCTGTGAGCAGTCACAGGATTTTTGGTATTCATTTCCTATTCTATTCTTGTCTTTGTAGCCTTCTGATCTTCTTCTCTCTGTTCTTTTTAGTATAGTTGTAATGTAGTATTTTAGTATAATATATAACATAATAAATCAGCCTTCTGATGAAAATGGAGTCAAGCCTTGTGTCCTTGTCCAAGGGAACGCAGTTTAAACAAGAGCACTGGAAACTCCTTGAGGGTTTCAAGACCTCCTGGAGGGCCATGCAAGGATGTTGGGGGATCTTTTGGGGGTCCTGGGTAAGTTTGGGGGATCGCTCTCTTTGGCAGGCTTGGGGTTCTGGGGGCTCAGAGGGTCAGGGACACGGGGATGGTTGGGGGCACTGGGAGGATGCAGAAGTCCCTGGGGAGTTCAGTGGTGCTTGGAGAGTCTGGGGGAATCAGGAGTCCTGTGGGAATCAGGGCTGCAGTGGGGATTTGGGGGTACTGTGGGTGGTTGGAGCTGTCAAGGTCCCAGGAAGGTCCTGGGGTCCCCAGAGTCACCCCTTTCCCTTTCCCTTGCAGCCCTCAGGAAGCCCCAGGACAGGTGTGTGGGGGGCTCCAGCCAGGACACCCCTTTCCCCTTGCCCAGACACCACCCAGGACCCCCCTTATCCCCACAGGACCCCAGAGGAGGGGTTGGTGCTGCACCCCCACGTAATGGGAACCGAGTGGGCAGGGGGTGAGTACGAGGGGGGACACAGGGAGACATCACCCATGGGTGTCACCCCCATCGTGGTCTCACAACCAGTATCACTTTCATGGCCCCCACAGGTGTCCCCCAGCCCTGTCTCAGCTCGGGATCCACAAGTGACCAGCACAGAGCTGTTGGGACCCTACAAGGGACAGCAGGACCCCTGTGACACCCACAAGAGTGTGCTGCAACACTGGGGGGTACTGGGGGCACTGCAGCTACTGAGGGCCATTGACTCCCCTCAGGGGTGCCTTCTTCCTCTTCACCACGGGGGATCCTCATTCCCCCTTCCAGTACCGGAGGGGGCCACACGATATTTTTCCCTCTTATTGTATCCAAAATGCAGCTTTTTGGCTAAATTGTGTGAGAAACAAGTCTCACTCTTTAAAATTTATAAATGTTTAATAAGGGATAAAAGGGTCAGTAAACAGCATGCTGGGTGCGTGGCAACTGCCAGAAGCACATGGTTACCTACAGCAATTCTTCTTATATATATTTTAACATTGTATTGGTTAAATACTTACTCATGAGGATTATACATATGCAGACATTGGTTTTGAGTTTACATGTTCCAGGAATCCTTTTGCTTGGTTTGACCCTGTCCTAGGGTGATGTTATGATACTTGTATCCCCAGTTGGGTGTTCTGTTTATGCTGGATATTATATTCTGTGCCTTCAAGACTGGCTGAGAGTGAAGATGGGGAGAAGTAGAAGCACAGGCTTTGTTATCAGGGACTGCACTCACTCCTCCACAGTCTGCTGGAACAGAGACCACAGTGTTGTTATCTGGGAACGGACAGGGCAGAATACAGCGCTCCTTCTGCTTTTTAGTTAGTTAGGGAGTTTAGCTAGATGAGGCAGTCCGAGATTTTCCGGGACTGTTTTTCTCTCCCTTTTGTTGGAACCATTTGAACCTGCTCTGGACTGGGACCCAGGGAAGAATTGAGAGCTTACACTTTGTAGCCTGCCAGGGCCGACTCTGCAACCTTTCCCAGTGCTGGAGGGACTGATAACAGAGCGACCACTCACAGGAGAGACTTCCTGAATTGTCATCTCATCAGAGCAGTGAATAAGTTTTGTCATCCAGTATTGTTCATTTTGTGTGCTGGAGAGTGCTTTGCCTGCTAAACAAACAGGTTCCTTCCACTTGTCTCTGAAGAAATCCTTCCCAAACCAGTTGAGGGGAGGGACTGTGTGGGTTTGCTTTCTGGAGAGGCCCCTTTTGGAGGCTTTCTTCCAGATTTGCCCTAAACCAGGACACAAGTTGTAAAATGCTCTAGTTAATAAAACCCTTTTAATTGCTGCTCTCCAACAAGCCACTCAAAATCAGAAACAAATCACAATGAAATGAGACTTTGTGGTTTCCTTTAGGAGCTCCTTGGTGCATCCCACAGCAGCATTTGCTGGTGGATAACACACAGTGTGGAATCTCCCTGAGTGTCCAGCAGCTCCATGGGATTGTTCCCTGCCTGCTGAGCAACAACCCAGCCCTGAAGGAAGCCTTTTCTTGGGCCATATTTAGGAACTCTCACAATTTTTCTCATTCCCACTCTGAAACTTGATTGACTTCCCATGGATTCTCCTCCCAAAAGGGGAGAAGCTCTGTCCATCCTTGGAACAGTGCACAGGAATCTGTGGAAATGCCTGTGTGTGCCTCAGGGACTGATTCCCGGGTAAATCCACTCCAGCCTGCCCTGAATTCCCCTGCCTGGGCACTCCTTGCTCCTGCTGTGACACCCCTGTTCCCCAGGCCCTCATGTGCAGCCACTGCTCAATATTTCCACACTTTTCCCTGTCATGGCAGGAGAATGACAGAGGACCTGTCCCTGTGGCCACTGTGCAGCTCAGTACCAGGCAGTACCTGAGTGCCACCTGTCCTCCAGGGGACTGCACCCACAGGGACACCCTGAGTGGGATTCCTGTGGGAGGGGAGGACACCATGGGACAGTGAGGGACCCAGGGGGAGATTAGGGAAGAAGAGGGAGAACCCCGTGAGGAAGAGGGGGTACAGAGCTGGGGGGTTCTTGGAAAAGGATTCCAAGGAATGATGGGGATTCAGGGAGAGGACATCTGGAGAGAGATGGTGGTAACCCCAGTGAGGAGTGAGTGGACCCAGGGAGGGAATGGTGGCACCTGGGATTGTGTGGGAACCTCAGAGAGGGGTGGGGACAACCAGAGAGGGGTAAGGGGTCCTGGTGAGGGACAGGGGACATGAGCCAGGAATGTGGGGATATGGGAAGGCACCCAGCGCAGGGGTGGTGGGACAAGGAAAAGCTGTGGGGGAAGGATGGGGATAACCATGTAGGGCAGGGGGACCTGGCAAGTGACCCGAAAAGGAGCAGGGGAGCCATGGAAGGATCCAGGAATGATTGGAGGCCACAGGGACTGCAGTTATCAGGGAGGGCTGGGGTACTCAGGCAGTGATGGGGGATCCGAGTAGGCTGTGGGGGTTTCCCGTGCTCATCCCCACACTCACTGTGCACTGTGACATGGAGCCAGGCTCTGCTCGTCTGCACAACACCCCCCTAGGAGAGCACCCAGGGTGTCAGGCCTGGGTCCAGGGCTCTCACCCCACAGGAGCAGCGCCACCTTCCTGGCCATCCTGGTGCCCCCAGCCACGTGGACTGGCTGTCACACACTGCTGTGGCCACTGCTCCACTGGCTGGAGGCTCTTCGGATGAAGGGGAAGGAAGCAAGGTCACGTCTCGTCCCCACATGTAGGTGGCCCTTGGTGGGGTCAGGGTGGTGGAAAGGTGGAGACACAGTAAGGGACAGGCTGGGGACATGATGGGATAGGCTGGGGACATGGTGAGGGATGCTGTTGCCAAGAGTAGGGGTCTCAGTGGGATGTGGGGAACCAAGGATGGGTGTCCAAGGGAATAGGGTCCAGAGGAATTGGGGTCTCCATGCCTGGGGGAATTCTGGGATGGGGGTCCTGTGGGAAGAGGGTCCCCAGGGATTTGGGTTCATGGCATGTGGGTGCCAGGGTGGGGGTGCAGGGGAAAAAAGGGGACCTTCGTGTTATGAATAGAAAGTTGTATTTTTTTTGAGTTTCAGAGTTAAAAACAAGTCAGACCAGTCAGACCTCTTTGGTTTCACTGCTGGAGAGGGGCTCCTTAATTACCCATTAATGGCAGGTGATTAACTATTGTTTCCCTGATGCTGGCCGCTTGCCAAGAAGATACCAGGACAGACCCTCCAAGGTAAAGAGAATAGGAGTGACATCAGAGCCAGTATGCAGATGAGAAATGCATTGCGCCCCGAATTTTTACAGTTTTTACAAGAAAAACCCCTAAAATCACGAGCCAACAAGTGACTTAAGTGACATCTAAGGATGGGAGCATAGTCCCGTACCTGCTTGGATCCTTTTTGCTTCTCACTCTAACCTGAAAAGATACTGATTAAAGAGACGCCCCGGGGTGTTAAACAAACAAGCCAGGAATCTGCGACTCTCCCATGAGGACGGAATCCTCAGCTCTGTCTGCAGACCAGAGGACAAAGCTGCATCATCCTCCTTCTCCGTGCCACGCCTGGGAGCAACGGCGGCGTGGGCACAACCCGTCGCTTTCTCCCCACCTGAGCTGATTCTTCTTAACAAAGGCATTAAAAAGGAGAAAGATCTCCTGCCCATTTATTTCACTTCGGGAATGGGGTTTCTGGGAGAATATTGGTATTTACCAATATTGCTGAATGGGACGTTCCTTGGCTTGTCTGGTCCCTGCTGCTAAACCAAATAGTGGCACCTGTGGTCTTTCCACCCCAGAGACACTTTTTGGCTAGCTGTGGTTCGCAGCTGGGCATGTTGGGACAAGTCTGGGCATGTCCGAGCTCCAATGCTTATGGGCTAGAGCTTGTTGGTAGAAGAGCATCACTACTCAGACCTCCCTGTGCTGGAGAAGCTTTTAAGGTGATGGTGAAGGAAGGAGTCGGTCCTGATGGAGGGTTTATCCAGAGTGTTTATTCTGGGCCGCATGGCCCCCGAATGTAGCAACAGCTCCACCAGGACCCTGGACCCCGTGCTGTGCTTGTCCTTTTACCCAGGGGAGAGGAGGAAGGGAGGGAACACAGGGACCACCAATACAGGTATGGGGGAAGGAGGCCTCAGGGAAAAGGACACCTGGATGGGCCAGTGCCCCCTCAGAGGGTGGAGAGCATCATTTGAATCTGCCAATCACTTGACACCCTTCTGGAATTTCAGGACTGACCGACAGTACTCAGCAGGTGTCAGGGGTCGGGGAAAGGAGAGGTGATTGACACCTGGGGAAGGACCTGGGTAACTGAGGCAAGCCATGACATCACACCGCAACAGGGGAAGAAGCAGCCCATGGGATGGGATCAAGGCAATGGTAGTCCTGGGTAATGGCAGCCTTGGAATGGGAGTCCCCAGGGAGGAGAGACCAAGGCAATGGGGGTCCCATGGTTGGGTTCCCAGGGGAAAGGGCAATGGCTGCGTGGGCACGGGGGTCACAGCTCCTTCCTGGGGTGCCTCAGATTTTGTGTGACTCATTACCAAGCACAGCCCCCACCTTGGGGCACCCCAGGGGTGACCTGGGAGGCTCTGGGTATCTGGTCCACATGCCCCTGGGCTTTTTCCTGTCCCCCCCATTTTCTGGCACAGCCATTCCAGAATACCTGAGCAGGTAACATCTGGGGAGATCCCAGGAAGGGGAAAAAGGGGGGTGGGGGGTGCAAGAAGTGGTTTGGGGGCCTGCAGGGGATGGGGCTCTCTGACTGTGACCCCCCAGCACTTTCACTTTCTCTTTCCTGCAGCAGAAGACAGAGACTCTGTGTGCTGAGGCAAGGACATGGATTCTGTCCTGGGGGGACACATCCAGAGGGGTCCAGCCCTGAGGGAAAAGGGCTCCTCTGCTCTGGTGACACCTGGGTCTTGTTCTAGGCTCTTGTGCCAAAGGGGTCCTCCTTGTTCTGGAGGTGCCACATCCTTGAGGATTCCTGTCACAGAGGAAGCACATTCT
Source organism: Passer domesticus (assembly GCF_036417665.1). Taxonomy (NCBI): domain Eukaryota; kingdom Metazoa; phylum Chordata; class Aves; order Passeriformes; family Passeridae; genus Passer; species Passer domesticus. Next base: position 4,036,787 of record NC_087505.1, read on the forward strand.
GAAGATCTCTATCCTGGGGGCCCCTGAGCATTCCCGCTGTCCCCAGTGGGGCCCTGGGACCTCTGGGGTGCTCAGACTTAAGGGGTGCCTGTTATGACCTTGCCCTGATGATGGTAAAACCCGGGAACGAGCTGGTTGAATTCCCTGGTGCCCAGTTGCTTGAGATAGTTGTGGGCTCAGATTTTGGCCTCAGATTTTGGGGTGACTCAGAGCCCAGCACAGCCCCCACCCTGGGGCACTGCAGGGCTATCCTTGGTTGCTCTGGATCTCTGCCCCACACACTCCTGGGCTTTTTCCTGTCACCCACATTTCCTGGCTCATTGATCTCAGAGAACACCTGAGGTCCAATTGGTTCAGAAAAAATTACACATCCATAGGATAAAGGCAAAAATATTTTCCTACTCCATTTTTTCCCAATAGAAAATGAACTCAGCAAAAATCAAACTGACAAGGTATAAATGTCTCTGGTTTATAATATCCTTTTAATAATTGCTTTCCCAACAAGTCACTCATAATAAAAACACAAAAAAATCAAAATGATATGAGACTTTCTGGTTGCCTTTAGCAGCTCATTGGTGCATCCCACAGCAGCGTTTGTGGATAACACAGAGTTTGGAATCACCCTGAGGGTCCAACAGCATCATGGGATTTTTTCCTGCCTGCTGGGCAGCAACTCAGCCCTGGTAGGAAGCCTTTTCTTGGGCCCTATATTTAGGAATTCTTCCCATTTTGCTTATTCCCACCCTGAAACTAGATTTGCTTCCTATGAAGTAAGGGGAGAAGCTCTGTCCATCCTTGGAACAGTGCACAGGAATCTGTGGAAATGCTCACGTGTGCCTCAGAGTCTGATTCCCTGGTAAATCCACTTCTGCCTGCCCTGAATTTCACTGCCTGGGCACTCCCTGCTCCTGCTGTGACACCCCTGTTCCCCAGGCCCTCATGTGCAGCCACTGCTCAATATTACCACACATTTCCCTCTCTTCTGGTGTGCACATCCAGAACCCAAACACTCTTACTGGGAGGTTCTGAAAGGCTGCAGGTTTTGTTCGGCAAAGAAGGATAGTCCAGGTCAGGTTGTTGAGCAGATCACTATGGTATTTGCAGTAGTTCTGGGGCTCTCTCAGTGCCTTGCTGAAAGGGACAAATGATCAATTGCTGCATTTCCGGACTGGTTCTCCCACAGCTGCCACTGCAGGGGAGGTTTCCAGCCAGCCTAGCTCTGAAAACCATCAAAGGCCCTCATGGAGCCACTGCTTGGGCTCCCTTTGGGGTTTGTGCTTCTTGCAGGGCTGAGCAAACCACAGGCAGGCTTTTTTCCCCCACAGAATTCTCACCTTTGCAGCAGCTCTGAAGCCAAGGGGGCGGGGTGGACCCTCAGGTCCTGGCTGGCACCTGGGTCTGGCCAGAGCAGGGCTGGCCAGTGGCTATCCCTGTGTAGTGGGGCTGGGCCATGGCTGGACCCCACACTCCAATTGACTGCAGTCTCCAGGATATGCCACCCCTGGGACAGGCACCAGACCAGGAATGTGCAAGAGCATTTCTGGAACTGCCACACCCAGGACAGGACCCCATATGAGAGGATGTGTCACACCCTGGACTGGTTTCCCCATGGCCACCCCCAGAACAGGGACCTCCCAGGGCAGGACCCTCATGGATGTGACCCCCCAGGACACAGACTACCCCCCTTTCCCATCTGACTCTCACCACAAATGGCCCCTTCCTTCTTGTCCAGGAAAAGGAAAGTGAAAGTGTTGAGGGGGCACAGCCCAACACCTCCATCCCCCAGAAACTCCCCACCCTGCCCAGCAGGACCTCTTCCCGTTTTCCCCCTCCCCTGGCTCCCCCCAAACCCATTCCCTGCTCAGGTGCTCCCTGGGATTGCTGAGACAGGAACATGGGGCTGAGGGGACATGGCCACAAAAGTGAGGAAAATAACGAAAAAAGAGAAATAAAGCGTGGACAAAGTCAAGGGCAAGTGAGGGCAGAGAGGCAGAGCTACCCAGGACCTCCATGTGATGGCTGGCCAGGAAATGAGCACCCCAGGGAGGTAGCGCTGGGCCCTGGGTCACTCCCAAATCTGAGGCACCCAGGGAAGGAGCTGTAACACCCATTGTTATGAATAAAAAGTTATCTATTTTTTAAGGTTGTAGAGTTAAAACAAATTGGACCAGTGCCGGCCTCGTTGAGAGTTCTTCTTCAATGACCTGTTAATGGTTGGTGATTAACCATTGTCCCCCTGATGCTTGTCAGAGATCCTGCAGGTACCAGGAGAATGGGAGTGGCATCAGAGCTAGTATGCAGATAAGAAATGCATTGTGCCCTGAATTTTGCAATTTTCCAGGAAAATCCCTAAAAATAACGAGCCAACATAGAACTAAGTGACCTAAGTGATGTCTAAGGATGGGAACGTAGTCCAGTACCTGCTTGGATCCTTTTTGTTTCTCACCCTCACCTGAAAAGATGTTGATTAAAGAGACAGCCTGGGGTGTTGCACCAAAAAGGTGGAATCTGCTAATCTCCCGTGAGGACGGAATCCCCAGCTCTGCCTGCAGACCAGCGGACGAAGCTGCATCACCCTCCTCCTCCGTGCAACTCCTGGGAGCAACGGCGGCGTGGGCGTGACCCATCAATTTCTCCCCACCTGAGCTGATTCTTTTTAATAAAGGCATCAAAAAGGAGAAAGATCTCCTGCCCATTTATTTCACCCATGATCACCCAGCCACTACCCATCCCTGACACCCCCATTCCCCTGGGAATGCCACCATGGGAGCCCCATTCCTTCTGTCTCCCCTTCCCTGGGGCCCTCATCCCTGAACTGCAATTTCCCAGGATCTCCATTCCTAAGGAACCCCATCCTGGTAATTCCAGTCCCTGAAACACCCTTTCTCTTGGGGACCTTGATTCCCCCAGGACGCCCATTCTCACAGGGCCCCCCTTTCCCTTGGCATCCCCATCCCTTGGCCCCCATCCCATGATCACAAATTCCTGGAGACCACATTGTTCTGGAACCCTCATCTCCGAGTTTGAGTTTACCCAACCTCTGGGACCCCTATTCCCATGGGACCCCATCCCTGGGCACCCCATTGCCCTGGACACCCATCCCTGGCTCCCTCCACCACCTCAGCCTCCAAATTCTGGCAACACCATGTCCCCACCATGTCCCACCATCACCACCATGTCCCACCATCACCCCCATGTCCCCAAGGTCCCCACCATGCCCCCATCCTGTCCTTACCCTGCCCCCACCAAGGGCTACCTACATGTGGGGACAAGACGTAACCTCGCTTCCTTCCCCTTCATCCAGAGAGCTGCCAGCCAGGGGAGCGGTGGCCACAGCAGCCAGTGACAGCCAGTCCATGTGGGTGGGGACACCAGGATGGCTGGGAAGGTGGCACTGCTTCTGAGGGGGGAGTGCCCCAGGCACAGGCCTGACACCCTGGGGATAGGCCCTGTTGAGGCAGAGACCGGTGGGGAGGATGCACATGGGGGCTGTGGGTCCCCTAAGGTCTCCTGTGGCAGCAGAGCCAGTGCATGACATGACCAGGGCCTGTGGGGTGGCTGTGGGGACAGGGGTTTGGGGAAGCATCCCAAAAGTGGGGGTGACCACTGCAACCACATAGTGGCTGTGGAGTCACCATTTCCAGGTGTCCACAGTGTCCCCATGTCCTGACTAAGCAAGGTCTAGCTAAGATGTCCTTGTCCCCAAGGGGTCCTTGCTAGACAATGACAGTTTATGGACAGCCCCCACACCCAGTCCCTCCCTGCCACTGTCCCCGTGCTTCAACCACCACCCAGCCCTGTCCCTTCTCCCTTCCAGCCCAGACCCTCAGCCTCACTGGTGAGTCCTCAGAGGGTGCCATATCCCAACACAAATGTCCCCAGCCTAGCAGTAGCCCTGGCAGGCTGATATCCCCTGTCACCCACAGGTGCCCAGACCACCCAGCTCCTTGTGGAGCCCTGCTGGAGGCCGGCGGTGCTGTGGGACCGGGTGACACTGACCTGCCAGGGCTCGGGGACTGCTGGTGCTACCACCTGGTACAAGGATGGGCAGCACTGTTGGCATGAGAGACACGACTGCTTCACTGTCACCGAGAGTGGCAATTATGAGTGTGACAGACCCAGCACCAGGCACAGCCCCTCCATGAGAGTCTTAGATGGTGAGAGGGGTTTGGTTGTCTCCAACCTGGTACCCACAGAGACCCTGGAGTGCTCTGGGTGGGCTGCACTCCGTGGGTCACCTTCTGCTGTGACCAGAGCCTGTCCCCTGCACACAGGGACATCTCAGAGCATCTCAGAGCAGAGGGACGCCAGTTCTGGATTGGGGGAATCCTGGTGTACTGGATGTGTTCCAGTTTCGGGGGTCCTTGAGAAAATGGAATGCCCCTGGTGTCCCAGGGCTCCTACGTTCTGCAGCCCGACTGGTGCTGCAGGTGCTGGCGCAGGAGCTGCTGGAGTGGGACATGGTGACACTGCACTGCCGGAGCTGGGAGAACATGTCGGTCACCAGGGTGCAATTCTACCATGGGACAAGGCGGTGGGGAGGTCCCTCAATGGGACTGAGCTGTCCTTGTCCCCTCTGCAGCTGCACCACAGCTGCGGAGGCTGGGTGGAATACAAGGTGGCACCTTGGGCACTCTTGGCACCAGTGACAGTGCATGGTGAGCACCCCACAGCTGCCACTCCAACACCCCCACAGCCCCTTCACAGTGGACTCAGGGTCACAAATCTCCCTCCCTTCTCCTTCCCAGAACTATTCACAGTGCCTGTGCTGCAGGGTCCCTCTGAGCCCACTGTGGGGTGCCCCCTGAATCTCAGCTGCCTCAGCACCCCTAGCCCCTGCGACCCCGAGTCCCCCTCCTGCATGTGTTCTACTGGGACAGGCAGTTGGTGGGGGGCTGGTACCTGCTGTGGGGGTCTCCCACTCGGGGAATTACAGCTGCCAGGTGTGCTCCGAGGGTGGGCGGTGTGGAAGAGCAGCACCTGGCTCCATGTCAAGGTGTGTTGTGAGTGTGGGGATGGTCATGGGGAGCCCCCACAGCCACCTTGAGGTCCCCTGCCCTGTCTGGGGATCCCCGTAACTGCCCGTGTCCCCCATCCTTTCCTGGCTACTCCACCGGATCCCCCAGCCCTACGTGGGTACCTCCATCTTCCCCATAATCTTTTTCCACATCCCCCCATTACTGCTGGGGTCACCCTTTGCACCCTTTGTGTTCCCCCATTCCTCACTGGGGTCCCTTCATCTCTCCCTGGTTCAACCACAGCCCTCTCAGATCTCCCTCCATGGTCGTCAGGTCCCACCATTCCCTCCCTGGGTCTACATACCCTTCCTGGGGCCTCCCCACACTCCTTTCCAAGTGACCCATCCCTGAACCCTCCATCCTTCCTTGGGGTCCTGTTGCAAGCCCCCCTCCTATCTCTGTGCCCCCTTTTCCTCACTGGAGTTCCACTTCTCCTCTCCCATCACTCCCCCACACAGGTCCCTCACTGTCCCCTGGTGCCCCTCATCCCACAGGGGTTCCACCCGCAAAGGGGTCCCCGTGGGCTCAGCCCCCTGGGGGACAGGTGGCACTCGAGGACCACCTAGTGCTGAGATGCATGGTGGCCATGGGGACAGGTCCCCTGTCCTTCTCCTGGCACCGGGGGGCCTCAGGGGCCCTGCTGGGCACCGGGCCCTGCATGGAGCTGCACCATGCTTGGGACAATTACTGTGGCCAGTACCAGTGCTGTGTCAGTAATGGAGACAGTGTGGCTGAGAGCGTCTCCCTGAATGTCATTATCCTGGGAAAGCATGATCCTTGGGCTGGGGGTGATCCCAACCACAGCACCCCACCATGTGCCATCCATCTCACCTCACCATGTGCCAGCCCTGTCTGTGTCCCGACACTGCCTGTGGACTATGTAACCATCACGCCAGGTCCCCTGTCACACCAGGTGCATGCAGGAGACCTTGTGTCCCTGTGCTGCTTGGTTCAAGTGGGCTCAGCCCCTGTCACCTTCACCTGGCTGCACAATGGGCAGGAGGTGGCCCAGGGTCCCCTCTTGGAGCTTAGAGCTGTTGATGTGGGACATTCGGGCACCTACCAGTGCGTGGCCACCAACCAGCTGGGAGATGATGGGCACCAGGGGTCCTGTGCACTCAGCCCAGAACTGGTCCTGGCTATGACACCGTGGGGACACCGGGGTACAGGTGGGATCACATGGGGTCATATGGGGGATGCAGGACCACCAGGATTCTGGGTGAACCCCATGTGTCCCTCTCTGTTCCCAGCAGTAGCTGCAGGGCTCAGCAGGTCCCTGCTTCTGCTCCTGGCTGTTATCAGGGGCTGGCACAGGTGGCACCATCAGGGTGGGTGACAATGAAGGGGGATGGGGGTCCCAGGGATTGGGGTGAAGCCTCCCCAGAGTACAGGGGCCAGAGGGTGGCACAAACAGCTCCTGACCTGGGTGAAGCTGAGCCCCCAGAGACCTCAGCTGGAGGTCCTGGGGGATTTGGGGAGGTCCTGAGGGGTCATGCAGGGAAGTTGGAGGTGCTGTCAGGGTTTTTTTGGGGAGTCTGGAAACTCTGGGGTCTCAGTGGATTCAAAGGATGGTTCAATGTATTTTGGGGGTTTCAGGGATGCTCGAGGGTCCCAGGGACAGTCAGGGGTCCTGATGGTGTTCAGAGGCCCTGAGGACCCCACAGTCACCCCTCATGCTTTTCCTTTGCAGCCCTTGGGAAGCAGTAAGAAAGGTGAGTGTGGGACTTCAGGTCTGGACCCCCATTTTACCCCCACCACAAAGACCCTCTCACACCCACAGACACCCCCATATCCCTGCAAGGCCACCCCCAGAGCCCTCGCCCCCACCAGAGGCAGGAGAGCTGCTGTACAGCGATGTCATGAGCACCAAGAAGGCAGGTGGTGAGTACAAGGGGGACAGAGGGGCACATCACCCATGACTGTCACCCTGCCACCCAGATCCCCACAACTGGTGTCTCTCACAGGGCCTCCCTGCACCACATTCCCCAAATGACCTATGCAGAGCTGCCAGGACCCCACAGGAGACAGCAGGACCCCAGTGACATCTGCGAGAACATGCTGTGACACTGGGGGTACACTGGGGTCCCTGCCTGAGGGCATTCCTCACTCCCATGGGTGCCCACCATAGCCAAGGGGTGGCAACGAGTGGAGGCTCCCATGTGGAGCTGCCAAGGGCTCCCCATTCCAGTGCTCCCAGTAATCCCAGTACCCCCAGGGGCTCCCCATTCCCTCCCCCAGTGCCAGGGGCACAGCACCCTTGTCCTTCTTACTGGACCCAAAATGTAGCTTTTTGATTAAACTGGGAGAAATTATTTTTGTTTGTTCAGCTCTGCCCTGTTTGGCTCAGGAAGGAGGAGGGTCCCCGTCAGGTTGTTGAACCAATCCTTCTCAATTCTCAAGATTCGTAATTCAAAGGGTCACAAAAGGAAGAATTTCCAGGGAAAGCCCCCAACAAGGAACAAACCCCAGAAGCTGCCCTTGGCACATTTCCTCCACCAGGAAGAACCTGTCAGGACCCTGGACCTTCCTTGCTCTGATGGCCAAAGTGGCCTTCTGGAGGTTCTGGATTCTCTTCTCCCCTGTCTCAAACACCTCCTCTGCCGTGTTTCCCACATGATGTTGTCACAAAGGCCCTGTGGGTTTTCCAGAGCCTCCCCTTTTCAGGGCAGTTGGGATCAGGCCATGGCACAGGGTGGGGCTCAGTTTCCAGTTGGTTCCAGGAGCTCTGGACACCCCTCCAGGTCAAGGCAAACTGTATCCTGCCCTCTGTTGCCACAGGAATGGGGACAAAGGTTTGGCAATTTCCACTTGCTTGACTTGCACTCCAGCTTGTCCTGGAGTTCCGGCATGCCCTGTACAGTCTCTCTCAGTGGCGCTGGCACTTGGTTCTGGCCCCTATGGTCCCTGTCAGTGGCCACTCTCCACTGGACTCACGCTCTGGCCATGTGGGGCTCTTGTTGGGGGCATTCCCTGGAAATTGTTTCTTTTCTGACCCTTGAGATTCTGAATCTTGTTGTTGTTGGTTTTGTTCTCTCATTGCTATTTGCAGGAAATTGTTCTTCTCTCAGCCCTTTGAGATCTTCACCTTCTGTGCCTCCACTGGGAGGGGGAGGGGCAGTGGCCCCTGGTGTTTAGTGGCAGCTCAGAATTGGAAAATCCCAGAGCTGAACAAAGAAACCCCATTTCTGCCAGTTTAACAAAAAAGTTGCATTTTGGCCCAATACCAGGGGTCCTGTGCCTCCCTGGCATTGGGAGGAGCAATGGGAAGCCACTGGGAGCATGGGGATATGTCTTGGGGTGATTTTATGATGATGCCCTATTCCTGATCACCTGCTTTATGCCCAGCAATGGCTGCTGGAGGTTTAAAGTGTGTCTGGGAGAGGGGTGGGAGCCTGGGAGCTCCTGCAATGGCTTTGTTCAAAGCCTCCCTCTGGAAAGTGGGAAAGTGCTGGGTGCAGTGCAGTGTGGATCAGACATTATTTTGTGGCTTAGCTAGCTTGGATTTTTGCTAGCAAAAAGCCTTTTTTTTTTTTTTTTAGCTTCCCCTGGCCTGCAGAGGCTGCAGTATCAATCCTTTGGTGGCTTCTGTTTTATGTTTTTCTTGATCTGTTTGGCTTAGTTTTGGTCTGAGATCAAACAATTGCCTAGACCATCAGCCGGGAGCCTGCAGGGGCTGCTCCAACCAGCCCAAGAGCTCAGGAAAAGATGAACCATCAAGAGAAAGGACACCAAAATCCACCAGCTTCATCTGCTGTGAGGAGGAGACCAATGCCAGAAGTTCAACAGGTTCCCACTTGTTTTGCCCGAGCTGCTGCACAAACTCTTGTTTCTCCCTTCCCTGAGACAAAAGCCAGCCCCCATTCTGTCCCCCCTTTACCATACAGCCAGCCCATTAATTTCTTGCCATGGCATTTTGGGGAAAACCCCAATGTGCTCCTGAGGGCATGTGTAAAGTTGTGAAAGTTCAATATCTAGCATTTATTCAATTTTTTCCTGTGCCAAGTGGGTACTTTGTTTGTAAATAAAAAAATGGCGTGTGTGGGATGGGATGGGCTTTTTCACTTTCGCTCACTGGCATTCATTTTTCTCATTGGCAAAAGGGATTACTGAAGCCCTTCTCTTTAGAGGAAACACTCATTCCAGAGCATTTTCTTCTAATTTTGTCTCTAAACCAAGACAGGGTACTGGAAGGATGAATGGGGAGCCCGTGGGATCATAGAGGTCCTGAGAGGGGGAATGGGAAGTCCCTGGATTCTCTGGGAACAATAGAGAGGTAGTGGGAAGAGGAGTAAGGAGCCCCTGGGAATACTGGGAGCATTGGGATGGGGAGTGGGGAGCACCTGGGGTACTGGGAGTGGGACAGGGGAACCCCTCGTGGTACTTGGGGTGGGGAATGGGGAGTGCTTAGTGCCTGTGAAACACCCCCAAGTTGTGACCTGCTCCCAAACAGGATGGGAAAGCACAGGAGCTGTGGAGGAGGAAACCCCAGTGCCTCCAGTGCCCCCAGTGCCTCCAGTGCCCCCAGTGCCCCCTTCTCCTCAGTGTCGTGGCACATTCTCATAGATGTCACTGTTGTCCCGTGGTTGCTCATGGGGTCGCAGAAGTCTGGGGTAGGTCACCAGGGGGTGCTGGAGTAGGGAGATGTGGGGGGGCCCTGCAAGAGACACCATTTGGGGGATGAGGGTGGGGGTGACACCTGTGGATGATGTGTCCCTGTCCCCTGTACTCACTCCTTGTCCTCTTGGTGATCACATCTTTGATGTCCAGAACCTCCCTCTCCTCCAAAGTGGCTGGGGGGACCCTGTGGTGAAAAGGGGGTGTTGGAAGGAGTCTGTAGAGGGAGAAAAAAGGGTCCTGGCTGGAGTGTCTCACTCACCTCTCCTGGGGCTTTCTGGCAGCTGCAAAGGAAAGGGTGGAGAAAGTGACAATGGAGTCCCCAGAGTCCTTGAATCCCTGAGGGTCCTCAGGACCTCCAAACAACCCTGGGACTCCTACACCCCCACCAGACCCTTGACTGTCCCCAGCACTCCTGCGCACCCTGAAGCCCCACAGAACCCCTGAATCATCCCTGCACCACCAACCCCCTTTTACCGCTGAATCGCCAGGAATCTGAGCTTCCCCAGACAGGGAGGGGCACCCCATAAACTGTCCCAGAATTCCTGAAGCCCCCTCAACATCTCTGCAGGACCCTCCAATACCTCCTGAACTCAACCAGGAGCTCCCAGTACCATCATAATATTCCTCAAGGCCCCCCTGGAATGATACAGGAGCACCTGAAGACCTCCCAGAATCCCGAGCCAAAGCCACTTGTTGCTGTCCCATTGTCACCCACCCAGGCAGTGACACCGGTGGCAGCCTCCAATGACAGCCAGGAGCAGGAGCAGGAACAGGAGGGACCCACTGACCCCCGCGGCCACTGCTGGGAACAGAGAGGGACACATCAGGGTCACCCAGAATCCCGGGAGTGCTGCAGCCCCCAAGGGACCCCCCATGTGACCCCACCTGTGTTCCTGTGACCATGCAGTGTCACTTCCAGCGCCAGCTCTGGGCTGGGTGCACGGAACACACGGTTCCCATCCAGCTGGTTGGTGGCCATGCATTGGTAGGTGCCTGAATGTCTCACATCAACAGTTCCAAGCTCCAGAAGCGGACCCTGGGCCACCTCCTGCCCGTTGTGCAGCCAGGTGAAGGTGACAGGGGTTGAGCCCACCTGCACCGAGCAGCGCAGGGTCACGGGGTCACCTGCATGCACCTGGTGTGACAGGGGACCGGGGGTGATGGTGGCATTTGCCACAGGCACTGTGGGGAGATAGATGGGGCTGAGACCGGGGAAGGGGCTGGCACCTGGCGTGCGGAGATACGGAATCTGCATGGTGGCACCTGGAGACAGAGGGTCTCCTTCAGCAAGGACAGTGACCCCATGGTTGTGGGGATCATCATGGGCTGTGTGATGAGCGCATGTGATGGATGAGGGGTGAGGGATGAGGATAGGATGAGGGCGAGTTGAGGGTGGGATGAGAGATGCATTGTATGGCCATCACCTTGTGGGGGGCATGGAATGGCGTGTGTGGGATGGGATGGATCCGATGAGGCATAACAATGGGGGCATCATCCCAATCCCAAGGGTCTCACTTCCCTGGGAGGGTCACGGTCAGTAGGGTGAATGTGACCTGATGTGGAGTGGGGGATGTGCCAGCTGGGATTAGGGATGCATGGCTTGGATGTCCTGGGTGGGGATACCTGGACCCTGATGGTCCCAGTCACCCTGGTCTGTGACACCCAGAGGTGGGGACTGTGACCTGGTCTGGGTTGGGGATCGTCTAGGGGAAGATGAGGTAGAATGGAAATATGTGGAACTAGAGATGCTGTGGGTGGAATCACCCTCAGCCCAAGGGTCCCACTCACCCAGGACAGTGACGTTCAACGCAGGGCTCTCTGCCACATTGTCCCCATCCCTGGCCTGGCAATGATAGCGACCGCTGTCCTCGTCCCCAACATGGCGCAGCTCCAGGTGGGGGCCAGTGCCCAGTGGTGCCCCCGAGCCCTCCCGGTGCCAGGAGAAGGACAGGCGATCTGTCCCTGTGGCCACCACACAGCTCAGCACCAGGCGGTCCCCCAGTGCCACCTGTCCCCCAGGGGGCTGCACCAACAGGGACACCCCCAAGAGTGGGACCCCTGAAAGGAAACACAGGAGGGATTTGGTACATGGGAAGAGTGGAGGACACCAGGGAGCAGTGAAGGACACAGGGAGGGGGAGGAGCAGAGAGGGGTGGGAGGATCCCTGTCAGGAAGAAGGGGGCCCAGCGATGGAGGGAAGTCTTGGAAAGGGGTGGGGAAGGCCCTAGGGAAGGATGGGAGATTTAGCGAGGGCACACATGGAGAGGGTTGACAGGAACCACAGGGAAGGTTTTGGGGACCCAGACAGGGATGGTGGGACCTGTGGACAATGGAGGCACCTCAGAGAGGGAGAAGTGCACCTAGGGAGGGGTTATGGGACCTGGTGAGGGATGTGGGCACTAGGGAAGGTGATGGGAGAGTAGGATGCAGAGGGTTTAGCAAGGATGGAGGACATGGGAGGGATGTAGGGGATCCCTGTGCCCATCCCTGCACTCACTGCGCACCGTGACGCGGAGCCGGGCACTGCTCTTCTGCACGGTCCCCGCCTCAGAGTGCACCTGGCAGCTGTAATTTCCCGAGTGGGAGACCCCCACAGCAGGTACCAGCCACTGCGAGGACCACTGCGGGCCCCCCACCACCTGCCCATCCCGGTAGAACACGTGCAGGAGGGGGGCTTGGGGCCGCAGGTGGCTGGGAGTGCTGAGGCAGCTGAGATTCAGGGGGGACCCCTCGGTGGGCTCAGGGGGCCCCTCCAGCACCGGCACGGGGAACAGCTCTGGGAAGGAGAAGGGAGGTGAGGATGTGACTCTGAGTCTGCCGGGAAGTGGCTTTGGGGCTATCAGGATATTGGAGTTCTAGCTATGGGGGTGGTGCTCACCGTGCACTGTCACTGTCACCTGTGCTGACTGTGCCCACGATGACAGCTCAGAGTCCACCCAGCCCCCGCAGCTATAGCGGCCACTGTGGTTCAGCTGCAGAGGGGACAGGGACAGCTCGGTCCCACGGGGGGACCTCCCCACCTCCTTGTCCCCATCATAGAATCGCACTCCGGTGACCGACTTGTCCCGCCAGCGGCGGCAGCGCAGTATCACCATGTCCCCCTCCAGCAGCACCCGTGCTGGCACCTGAAGCACCAACCGCGCTGTGGGACAAAATGGTCCTGTCACACCAGGGGGTCCCATTTTCATGGAGACCCCCACAATGAGTCACACTCAGTGCACCAGGGGTCCCTGAATCCAACACCGAGATCCCCCTGCCCTGGGAGACTCTGGGATATCCTCAGTGGAGGGGATGGGCTCTGGTCATACTAGGAGGTGACCCATGAAGCTGAGCCCACTCAGAACCCTCGGGGTCCCTGCGGGTGCTAGACTGCAGATACCCAAACCCCTCTACCGTCTGAGATGGTCACGGGGGGACTGCGCCCAGTGCCACATCTGTCACACTCGTAGGTGCCACTCTCGGTGACAAGTAAGTGGTTGGGTCCCTCCTGTAGCCAGCGCTGCCCGTCCTTGTACCAGGTAGTGCCACCGGTGGTCCCTGAGCCCCGGCAGGTCAGTGTCACCTGGTCCCACAGCACTGCCGGTGTCCAGGGGGGTTCCACAAGAATCTGGAGGGTTTGGGTGCCTGTGGGTGACAGGGGACATCAGCTTGCAGGACCACCAGGGGGCTGGGGACAGCAAGGCAAGGACATGGTATCTGCCAAGGACTCACCAGCAAGGCCAAGGGTCTGGGCTGGAAGGGAAAAGAGACAGGGCTCAGTGGGGGTGTCATCCTGAGGACAGAGGCACAGGGTCATGGGATGTAGGGGCTGTCCCCAAACTGTCCCTGTGCAGACACTGGTTTGACACAATTGTCTTGGAGATGGAGACACCGGATCTACCTCGTGCTTAGGCAGGACAAGGCAATATTGCGGACACCCCAGGCATGGGGACCCCATGCTGGCACAGGTCACCCCCACCAGCCCCATGGCCTCTGTCTCCATGGCCCATGTACATGGTTCTTCCCTGTCCCTGCATCCCTGTGTCCCTGTCTCTGTCCCCACAGCTGCCCCAGCCCCAAAATGCCCCTCCCCACATTCCTGTTCCTTCCTGTCCTGACCCCCATCTCCTGTCCCCACTGCCATCCCACGGCCCTGGTCACCTCCTGCACTGACTGCTGGCCTTGGGGACTTCAGGGGACCCCACAGCCCTCCAGTGCCTCCTTCCCACTGATCTCTGCCAAACCACAGCCCATCCCTGGCGTGTCAGGCTCGTGCCCGGGGCACTCACCCCACAGGAGCAGCGCCATCTTCGCAGCCATTCCGGTGTCCCCAGCCATTTGGACTGGCTGTCACTCACTACTGGGGCCACTTGTGCCCTGAGTGGCAGCTCTTCAGATGAAGGGGAAGGAAGCGAGGTCAGGTCTCGCCCTCATGCGTAGGTTGCACCTGGTGGAGACAGGGTGGCCACAAGCGGGTGACAGGCTGTGAGCAGAGTAGGGACAGCCTGGGGACAAGGCTGGGTGGCACACGGTGGGATATGGGGTTCCCAGGAGTAGGGGGCTCAGGAGGTTTGGGGAGCCAGGGATTGACATCCCTGGGGAAAGGGGGGACCCAAGGATGGGGGCCCTGGGGAATGGAGGTCGTGAGGAGGGGGAGTCACCAGGGCTGGAGACTTATGAATGGGAGTCTCCAGGGCTTTGGGGTTATGGAATGGTGGTCAAAGGGATGAGGGTGGATCCTGAAAGAATCAAGGTCCTAGTGGAAGGAGGATTTCAGGAGATGGAATGAAGGGTTCCCTTGGGAATGGGGGTCCTGGGCCATGGAGATCCTGGGAAATGGCAGCCCCAGGATGGGGGTCCCAGAGAGAGGGGGACATAAGGAATGGGTTTCCCATGGTCAGCTTCCCAGGAGAATGAGGGTGCCACAGTTGGGCAGTGACTGGATGTGCACATGCGTCACAGCCCCTTCCCTGGGTGCCTCAGATTTTGGGGTGACCCAGGGCGTATCACTGCCTTCTGGGTTGCCAGTGGTTTGGGGGGGCACCAAAAGGGGAATCCAAGATGCTCTGGGTCTGTGCTCCCACACCCCCAGTGACTTTTTCCCCACTTCATTTCCATTTCCTTCCTTTTATCCCTCAAATTCACAAGCCCCCAGTTTGTGCCTTGATGATCCTGGGGAGCTCCTGAGCAGGGAATGGGTTGGGGGAACCCCAGGGTGGTGGAAGCAGGGGTGAAGGGTGTACAGCAAGGGCTGGGGAGGTTGTGGGGGATGAGGGTGCCTCATTGTGCCCCCCCTCCAACACTTTCACTTTCTCTCTCCTGCAGCAGAAGGAAGAGGCCATTTGTGCTGAGTGTCACAAAGTGGGGACAGGTTCTGTCCTGGGGGGGCACATCCAGGGAGGTCCTGTCCTGGGAGGATCCTGTCCCAGGGGAGAAACATGCTGGACAAGGGGGTCCTATCCTGGGCAATGGCAGCTCCAGGGGAAGGGGACCAGACTTCTCCATTCTTGCTCATCCCCTGCAGGATCTGAGCTGGCATGAGCAGCTGGAGAATGGAGCCTGAGGCAGGAAGAATCTCCCAAACTCCTCCTCCTTGAAGCCACTGGCCATCCAAGTGTGGGGCCCAACCATGGCCCAGCCCCACTGCACAGGGATGGCCATTGGCCAGATGTCTCTGTCCAACATTTCTCTCATTTGCCTCACAATCATTGTGAAAAGGACAGAAACCGGGACCACAGGAAAAAAAGGATCCTGTTTTGGGATCATGGTCCTGCTTGAATCGTCACCCACCAAGAGTTTGAAGCCTGAGCAAAGCTTCTGCTTGCCAAGTCATTGTTCACAGGTGTATTTACCCACCCCATGGAACACTGCACCCCGTGAAAAGAGAAGGGGCACTGTACACTTCTTTGCCTGCATCACTTTGCAACAATGGTCCTGGAATTTCCCCACCTCCCAACTTGGCTGGACTTTTCACTGGAATGCCCTTTTGGTGGTCTCCACGGAAGACCCTTCATCTGCCGGGGTCAGGATTTTCACCCACTTGACCCTGGCTAGATGTTTCTCTTCACCAGATAGAAGGAGGGCCGCTCGAATCCTGGATAATTTCAACTGATTTATTGCAGGGTCCAAAAGGGGTAGGAAAACACAGAGGGTAGGCTGAGGGACAGATGGTGAGTCGGAAGGACAGCAGGGATGGGTAACAACCAGCAGAAGGACACTAGGGCGAGTGCCCGGTCTCTGGGGAAAGTTAGTTTTTGTGCACAGCTACATGGAGGGGGATGGGAAA
This sequence comes from Passer domesticus, assembly GCF_036417665.1. Lineage (NCBI taxonomy): Eukaryota > Metazoa > Chordata > Aves > Passeriformes > Passeridae > Passer > Passer domesticus. Next base: position 4,052,687 of record NC_087505.1, read on the forward strand.
GGAAAAGTTTTCACAGGAGTAACTAATGAAAGATACAAAGGCTACAGGATGAGTGGGATGTGAAAGGGAGTACAACATTCGAACCATGGGAAAGGAATGAATTTTCCCTAACTTAGACAATGGTGCTTTCTCTGGGCATTCCTGAAATAGCTTTCTCACCCCTGACCCCCACATTCATCTGCTCTACAACCACCATGACAGATGGACTGAGATGGGAGAAGCCTCTCCCTCAAGGAATGAGACATGAGATCCCTATATGGAAAAGCTCCTTCTTCCTCCCAAGGAATGAGACTGAAATCCATCTAACCTGGGGAAGATGTGAGGAGGAGGCAAGCTGACCAAACCGAGATGTCCGCCTGACCACTGGACCAATGTTCTCGCCTACTGCTGAAAATATGGACTATTTGTACCCTTTTTCAATAGACTATTCTTTATTACATTTTATTTGATTTAGAAACTTGTTCCCTTCCCCTAATCAAAAAGACTATAATAAACATTAGAATCCACTAGCATCTTTGAGATCTCCCCTAATGTGACTACGACAAGCTTCGTCAACTGCACTTCAAAGGACTACGCCGTTCAACGTTTGGTAGCTATACACCTTCCTTTCTCTCCCCTCTCTTTTCCTTATTCTTTCCCTTTTCTCCCCAAGCCCCCATAACACATTTTGCTGTGGTCATTCAATAAAGCACATTGTTTTTTGATTATTATTGCAAACTCCCTTTGCCATGTCAGGTTTTTTTTGCACTCTGAGGTCAATTAACAAACCATCACAATACCTCTCCATAAGGATGGATCGTGACACCAGCCTTGCTCTGGCCAGCTCCAGGTGACAGCCAGAACCTGAGGGTCCCGCCCGCCCCCTTGGCTTTGATTCTGGCAGTTATAGAGCTGCTGCAGATGTGAGAATTCTGTGGGGGAAAAAGGCCTGCCTGTGGTTTGCTCAGCCCTGCAAGAAGCAACAAAAAACCCAAAGGGAGCTCCAAGCAGTGGATCTGTGAGGGCCTTTGATGGTTTTCAGAGCAGGGCTGGCTGGAAACCCCCCCTGCAGGGGCAGCTGCAAGGGAAGCACTCTGGAAATGCAGCAACTGATATTTGTTCCCTCTAGCCAAGGCACTGAGAGAGCCCCAGAACTACTGCAAATACAACAACAATCTGCTCACAATCTGACTGGGTGCCTCCTTCTTGAGCAACACCTGCAGCTTTCTGGAACCTCATGGAAAGAATGTTTGGGTTCTGTTTCGGCTGCCAGGCAAGAGGGAAAAGTGTGGGAATATTGAGTGGGGGCTCTGCCCGCAGCCATGGTGGGGCTGTGAGGAGTGACCCTGTCTAGATTCCAGGTGTCCCAAAGCTGCTCCATCCTTGCCCTCCTGCCCTGCACAGGGCATGGGGAATAGACAGGGCTCTGCCCTGCCCCTGCTCGGCCCCTTCCAGGGTACCCCTCCACTTCCCAGGGCTGTGGGGGTGCTACGCTGGCAACACTCAGTCTGGACACATTGCAACAGTGGCTTTGGACATGATGTCACAGTTGGTTCAGACTTCCCGTGACCGTCCTGGCACTCACAGTGCAATAGCAACTGAGCCCTTTCCCGGTGCTTTGGGACCACCATTGTGGTCCCTCCTTTCCACAGACCCTACCGCAGGGTCTTCCTGTCCGTCCAGGGGTCTCCCCTCTGCCATTTCGCTCCCTCCATGCTCAGGGCTCCCAAGTGGGGTCACAGTCCCTCCATCCTGGCCCGTCCCACCCACTGCCTCCCGGCCCCTCCTGCCACACCCCCCAAAAGCCCCGGGGCCAGCACCGGCAGAGGCTGCTGAGCTCCTGCAGGATGAGACATTCCTCCAGCAGCGCCGGGTGAGCGGGGCCTGGCTCCCTCATGCTGTCCTAGCCCACATCACTCGGGCTCCTGCCACTTCGGGCCTGTGGAGACTCTGAAAGGCATTCTGTGGGTTATGGAGACACAAGAAGCTTCCCTTAAAAGCTCTTATACCCCACTGGCTCTTTCCCTTGTTCCTATGTCCATCAGCCACTCCCTTCCTATTTCCCCGTTGGGCCCCATCTTTGTACTGCCTGGATTCCACTGTTCAGCCCCTACCTCTCAAGACACAAAAATCTGGACTCTCCCCATGAGTCCTGCCTTTCAACCCTGAACATCTCACAACGTGGCTGAATTAAACATCTGTTGATACTATGCAAAAGCCCTTTTTGCTTCCTTACCCTGTACTTTATTAGCAGCTATTTTGGCTGCTACACTAGTCTGATCCCTTGCTATATGCTGACCGCTCCTGGAGAGCTGCCCTTTGTCTGGAACAAGCCCAGGAGCACCCGAATCATCCCCAAGACCTGGGCTGGGACCTCCTGTGGAGCTCTGCCTGAGTCCTGAGGGGTTTGGGAGCCCCATGGGGATCACTGCTCTGTCCCAAAATCTGGGCAGAAAAGGAATGGCAAGCGGCGCCTCACCATGGGCCAGCCTTGTGGGCCTCACCTGAGCACCCTGCAGAATTCCAGGCAATCCTGCTCCACGTGCATGGCCAGGTGCTGTTCCCGTGGGCCACCTGCTCCAGACGCTACCTCCTCTGCCACTGCTCCAGCTCTGCCTTCCTGCTCGGCCAGTGTGAAGCAGCAGCCACATGGTATAGGCACAGAATTGTCCCCATCACCAGCAAAAGCCACCAGAAAACCTTCACTGCAGCTAAAAAAGCTCCTTCTGGGCAGAGCTATGGGTATCTAAACCCCAAATCATGTCCAATGCTGCCACAGCATCCCAAAATCCCCAGGAGAAGCAGCGGAGCTGTGTGTTTGTGCACAGTGTGAAAAATGCGTATTATATGATTGGGTCTTCGCAAATATTAAAGTGAATACTATATTTGTTATGTTGGAAAGCTATGCTGTATTAATCACTTTTAAGTAGTGTGGTAAATATAGTTTTTAGGCTATAGCATAATATTAAAATAGAATCTATATGATGTAAGACACTTTTTGTAACTAACTCAAGGAATGAAAAAGATAATCAAGAAAATCTTTGCAAAGATAACAGCAACAAGACACCAAGATTCCAAGAAATTAATTATTGCCTCCTTAACAGGAAAACACAGACTTCGAAGAACCAAGAAAACTGATTTACAAGATGGGGGGGGGGGGGAGCTAAAATTGAGCAGAAACACCCTAGTTTGAAAGGAATGTTTGAATCATGTATGAGATATATGAATACATAATAGGCTATTGCTTTTAAGGGGTAATCCTTTGTTAGCATGGTGTGCTTTGTGGCAGAGTGCAAAGCACCCGGATGTCTGGAATTCTTTGCTTTTTATTGTCTCCTATTGTCGTAATTTTTATTACTATTTTTATTACTATTTTATTACTATTAAACTTCTAAACTCTTAACACAGGTGAATGTTTTTTTTCACAACAGAGATGGTTTAAAAGCACAGCTAAACTTCAGGAACCTGGGCCCTAATTGCAACACCTCCTTAAGGGTCTGCAGCTCCCAGAGCAGAACAGGGACATTGGCCCAGCCAGCTCCTATTTTGCACCATTTTGCCCTCCCCAGGTACTGCTCATGGCCTGGGCTGTCCCTGTGCTCCAGCTACAGCTGCAGAGCCCTCGGGGCTGTGGTTCTGCTCTCTTACTCCTCCTCTCCCTGCAGCTGCTGTGTCGGGAGCAGCAGTGGCCCAGGAAGAGCAGGAACTCCAAAGGTGCTCTGGAACCCCCTGAGGAGCCCTGGCAGAGTCAGCACCCAGCAGCAGCTTTCCTCAACATCTATGGGGAATTCAACATTCCCAGAGCTACTGTGCCAGGGCTGAGGGAGAAAAGGGAGTGAAAGGTTGAGGGTTAGCAGGAATTGTGGCATAAAGCCACCAGAGGTGCTGTTGTGGACCTGAGACTTTCCTGGGGTCAGGTATTGCCTTCCTTCCACTCGGGATCATGGACAGTGGTCACGGGTGTTGCGCAGGGCACATGCCTGGCCCTGGGACACTGCTATACTGCCACTGGGCACTAGGATCCAACCTGCTGCTTTCACAGCTTCTGCCTGCTGCCGGTGGTGGTGCCAGGACTCATTGGTGCCTGTGAGTTCGCAAAAGGAGCGATTTCCCCTCCTGGCTCCTGCCCGAGGCCGCCATGGCCCCTGAGGGGGTCGCGCTCAACTGGGGCGCCCCCTGCTCGCTGGCAGTGCTCTTGCAGGGTGTTTTCCAGCCAGCCCTGCTCTGAAAACCATCAAAGGCCCTCGCAGAGCCACTGCTTGGGCTCACTTTGGGTTTGTGCTTCTTGCAGGGCTGAGCAAAACCACAGGCAAGCCTTTTCATGCCACAGAATTCTCACCTCTGCAGCAGCTCTAAAGCTGCCAGCATCAAAACTAAATGGGCAGCAGGCCCATTTAGGACCCTCAGGTCCCAACTGCTTCCTGTAGCTGGCCAGAGCAGGGCTGGCCAATGGCCATCCCTCTGCAGTGGGGCTGGGCCAAGCCGGGCCCCACACTTGGATTGACAGAGCTCCCCAAGATGTGCCACCCCTGGGACAGGCATCCAGCCAGGAAAGTACAGGAACATTTCTGCAAGTGCCACCCCACTGGGACGGGACCCCCCATGGCAGGATGTGTCAACTCCTGGACTGGTTTCCCCAGGTCACCCCCGGAACAGAGACCTCACAGGACAGGACCCGCCTGGATGTGCCCCCCCCCAGTAGAGAGACCGCCTCCCTTTCCCATCTGACTCTCAGCACAAACAGCCTCTTCCTTCTTGTTCAGGAAGAGGAAAGTGAAACTGTTGAGGGGGCACAGCCCAACACCTCAATCCCCCAAAGCCTCCCCACCCTTTCCTGCACCTCCTGCTCTCAATTTTCCCCATCCCTGGGGATCCCCAACCTGTTCCCTGCTCAGGTGCTCCCCAGGATTGATAAGACAGGAACATGGGGCTGAGGGGATGTGAAAAATTTGTATTTTGTGATTGGCTTTTCACAAGTATTACAATGAATATTGTATATGATATGTTAGAAAGTTATGCTGCATTTAATTTTCTTAAGTAGTGTGTTATATATAGTTTTAGGATATAACATATGGTTAAAATGGAAACTATGCTATGTAGGATACTTTTTCTTAAGAAAGGACTCGCACTGAGATAGCAGCCACAGGACACCTAAATCTTTTGGAGAAAGAGAATTTATTGCTCCCTTATCAGCAGAAAACTAATTTCTTCCTGCCTCGCTCAGACATGAAGATGGCATTAGGATTAAGAGGAAGAAGTGGAAAATGACCAGACAGAATTCTGTGTTTGAACAGAATTTATGCATCATGTATGAGATGTATGAATATGCAACAGGCAATTGTTTTTAAGGGTTAATCCTCTGTTAACAGGTGTCCCTTTTCAGGGTGTGTTGCCCAGAAAAAGGTACCCAGACATCCGTATCTCTTTGTTTTTATTGTCTCATGTTGTCCTAATCTCAACTGTTCAAATTTTACTACTCTAATTATATTATTATTTTTATAACCATTTTATTACAATTAAACTTTTAAAAATTTTAAAAACAAGTGATTGGTGTTTTTCACAGGGGACATGGCACAAAAGCAAGGAAAACAAGGAAAAAAGAGAAATAAAGAGAGGAGAAAGTCAAGAGCAGGGGAGGGCACAGAGGCAGAGCTACCCAGGATCCCTACGTGATGGCTGGCCAGGAAATGAGCACCCCAGGGAGGCAGCACTGGGCCCTGGGTCACTCCCAAATCTGAGGCACCCAGGGAATGAGCTGTAACACCCATGATCACCCAGCCACTGCCCATCCCTGGCACCCCCATTCCCCTGGAAATGCCACCATGGGATCCCCATTCCTTCTGTCTCCCCTTCCCTGGGGCCCCCATCCCTGAACTGCAATTTCCCAGGATCTCCATTCCCAAGGAACCCCATCCTTGTTAATTCCAGTCCCTGAAACACCCTTTCTCTTGGGGACCTTGATTCCCCCAGGACGCCCATTCTCACAGGGTCCCCCTTTCCCTTGGCATCCCCATCCCTTGGCCCCCATGCCATGATCACAAATTCTTGGAGACCACATTGTTCTGGAACCCTCATCCCCAAGTCTGAGTTCACCCAACCTCTGGGACCCCTATTCCCATGGGACCCCATCCCTGGGCACCCCATTGCCCTGGACACCCATCCCTGGCTCCCTCCACCACCTCAGCCTCCAAATTCTGGCAACACCATGTCCCCACCATGTCCCACCATCACCACCATGTCCCACCATCACCCCCATGTCCCCAAGGTCTCCACCCTGCCTCCACCAAGGGCCATGTACACATGAGGGTTAGACGCGACCTCTCTTCCTTCTCCTTCATCCGAAGAGCTGCCACTCTGGGCACAAGTGGCCACAGCAGAGATTGACAGCCAGTCCATGTGGTTGGGGACACTGGGATGGCCGGGAAGGTGGTGCTGCTGCTGTGGCGTGACTGCCCCGGGCACAGGCCTGACACGCCAGGGATGGGCTGTGGTTTGGCAGAGACCAGTGGGGAGGGGACATAGTGGGGCTGTGGGGTCCCCTGAGGTCCCCAATGCCAGCAGTACCAGCCCATGTTACGCAAAGTGGACCTTGGTGTAACTGGCAAGGTAGGGTGACTTTGGGGACATGAACAGGGGACAGGAATTTGTGGATGGGGATGTATGGATCGGCACCTTTGGGTTCAGGTAGCTTTGGAAATAGGGAGAAGGGAACTGGTATGCAGGAACAGAAGGGGACAAGAACTGTGAGGATGTGACCATTGTTGCTCTAGGACACGAAATAAAATGATGCAGACACTGGAATCTCCAAGGTAAAAAATGGGCAGTTTAATTTCTGACTCCAATATTTATAGATTTCCAAAAGTGACAGTGGATTGGAGGGTGAAAATGCCACCTCTCCAATGACACTGGGCAAACCAACAGTCCATCAAATTTCTCCTCCTCCTCCATAAAAGAATGCAAATCAATTAATTACTTACATAAAGCCCATGAGAAAGTTTGTTACAAGAATGTAAGCATCAGAAGGCTTAGAAGAACTTAAAAACCAGGGCAACAGACCATGAGGATTGGATCATGGGGATAGGATCATGAGATGGTGGGGGTGACCTGGGCCAACAAGGGGGTGTCTTCTGTTGCTCGAACTTGGACCCCTTGGACGAGGACACGAGGCTTGACTCCATGTTGATCAGAAGGCTGATTTATTATGATATATATTATACTAAAATGCTACATTACAGCTATACTAAAAGAACAGAGAGAAGAAGATCAGAAGGCTACAAAGACAAGAATAGAACAGGAATGAATAACAAAAATCCTGTGACTCTCACAGCCTTGGCACAGGTGGCTGTGATTGGTCACTGATTGAAAACAATCCACATGAACCAATGGAAGATTCACCTGTGGCACTCCACAGCAGCAGATAGTTATTGTTTACATTTCTTTCCTGAGGCCCTCAGCTCCTCAGGACAGGAAAAATCCTAGCAGAGGCTTTTTCACTAAAAATCCTGGCAACAGTCTTCCTGCCTGGGATGTCCACAGGGTCTCCATGTTCTGTCTCAGCCCACGGTGGCCTCGATGTCCCTGTTCCCAAGGTAGCTGTTCTACATGGATGTGGTGCATGGGTGGCTATGACACAGGCATGACCTCCCGCCTCTCCAAAACATTTGGGAACCACCCCCACGCATTTTCTCACAAGAACTGCTGTTCCCCACAGGGACAGTTGGGAGACAGTCACAACATGTTGTATCCCAGGTGCCACTGTGTCTCCATGGTGCCAGCCTCACTCATCCCTGTCCCTTCTCCCTTCCAGCCCAGACCCTTGGCCTTACTGGTGAGTCTTTGGGAGATGCCATGTCCCCACCCCGTTGTCCTCAGCCCCACAAAGGCCCTGGCAGGCTGGTGTCCCCTGTCACCCACAGGTGCCCAGACCACCCAGCTCCTCATGGAGCCTCCCTGAAGGCCAGCCGTGCTGTGGGACTGGGTGACACTGACTTGCCAGGGCTCAGGAACCCCCAATAACACCACTTGGTACAAGGATGGGCAGTGCTGGTGGCAGCAGGGACACAACCACCTCATTGTCACCATGAGTGGCACTTACAAGTGTGACAGACCCAGCAGTGAGCTCAGCCCTCCTGTGAGCATTTCAGAGGGGGGTTTGTGTGTCCCCAGCCTGGCACCCACAGGGACCCCAAGGGCTCTGGGTAGGCTCCACTCCATGGGTCACCACCTGGTGTGAGCAGAGCCTGCCCCCTGCTCTGAGAACATCCCAGAACATCCCAGAGCAGGGAGACCCCTGTGTTGGAATTGGGGACTGCTGGTGAGCTGGATGTGACCCAATATGGGGGTTCCAATGCCATTGGTACCCCCCAGGCCCTTGTGATGTGACGGGACCCCCTTGTCCCTCAGACCATCTGGTGCTGAAGGTGCCAGCGCAGGTGCTGCTGGAGGAAGACACCGTGACACTGCACTGTCAGGGCTGGTTGAACAGCATAGTCATCTTGGTGTCATTCTACCATGAGAATGAACTGGGAGTCTTGCCCGATGGGACTGAGCTTTCCCTGTCCCCTCTGCAGCTGCACCACAATGGCCACTACAGCTGCAGGGGCTGGGTGAAATCCTGGGGGCAGGAATCACCGCTGGTGACAGTGACAGTGCACAGTGAGCACCCCACAGCTGCCACCCTGACACCCCCACAGCCCTCCCCAGGGATTTGGGGTCACCATCCCCACTGCTTCTGTTGGAATGTTGGGGACACAAGACAGATGATGGACTTTGGACCTGGTTAACATAGGAGATTTGATAACAGGATGCCTTGCCCAAAGCAAACAGAACTTTGAAAATTAGCCCTAGATTGCAAGAAGATTAAATCAAACAGGTTTACCAGAAAAATAAAATCCCATTAAACTCTGCAAACAAGAGATGTTGTTATATGCATAAGTTTGTGTATGTGATTTTAACCTAATCATTGTAGTGCACATTATGAGTCTCCCTGAAATAGTACATAAGCATTTGTATCCCACAATAAAATCAGATTCTGATCAGTGAGTCAGTCTCCCCATCTCTCTCCATCGCTAACATGCTCCTAATCTCCTGCTCTGACCTCTTCCCTATACCGATGCTGGAGAGTCTGTCCAAGCCCAGCGAGGGGTCCTGCCTGAATCTCAGCTGCCTCAGCACCCCAACCCCCTGTGGCCCTGATTCCCCCTTTCTGCACGTGTTCTACCAGGACAGGAAGGTGGTGGGGGACCTGCAGGTGTCCCCGCAGCTGCTGTTGTCCACTGGGGGTGTCTCCCGCTCGGGGAATTACAGCTGTGAGATGTGCTTCGAGGTGGGGGGGCCATGCAGAAGAGCAGCACCCGGCTCCGCGTCACGGTGCGCAGTGAGTGCGGGGATGGGCATGAGGCTCCACACACGTCTCTCGGGGCGCCTCCCAGTGAACCCTGGCAAGCCCCGGGTCAGCAGACAATGGGAGAGCGGCCCCAAAGCGGCCGACAGCTTGGGGGACACTGTCTTGTGACCCGAGGGTACTGATGGCAGCTAGGCTAGTCCCCTTTGCATTACAAGAGACACTGGAGACATCAGTAGAGGATAAAAGGGTGACTCTCAGCAGGGGGACAGTCCAAGGTTTATTGGAAGCTCCTCAGAGAGCCCCACACCTCAGTGGTACGCCTTGCTCAGAGTAAAACAAAAGGAATCTCAAGGTTACATTTAAATTGGGGGAGGAAACTGAAGGTAGATCCATTTGCTGACCAATAAAGGCCCTCCAGGGATGCAACCTTAGGGATGGACATTTGGGAGAGTGTATAAAATATTACTTGGGAGGCTGCCCCCTGGCCTTGGACTAATCACTAGATGACTTAGACCAAAAGTTCTAGATACAGAGGATGGGATGCTGAGTGACTGACAGAGAGCCAGGGTGGGGATTTGGGGATGATCTCAACACAGGAGAATGATTACACAGGTAGAGGAAGGGGGTACAAAAAGGGGTACACTATTTGGGGAAAATAAAGGGATACCATCCCAAAACTATTAAAAAATATTACAAAGTATAAAAGCACACTACAACATCTCCTTCTTTTCATTTGAATAAAAAAGGAAGAGGCATCTTAAGTCTAAAAAATTCACAACTCAGCTTGGGCTGATCTCAAGCATCGACAAACCAAGGCTGCATTACAAAGATTTCTGCTTCTTCCTCAGGAGCTGAGGGAACAGTCACCCGATTGATCTCTAAAGGAGAAGTAGCTTTGAATATCAATTTGGTCACGATCCTCTTGATGATCCCAAAGCTGATCCCAAAACAACAAAAACCCAAGCAAAACTAAAAGTACAGACTTTAGTATGGATTTGACCCAGACAGAGAGTCCTCATTCTTGGAAAAGTCCCTCCATCCAGTCTGCTGTTTCCTGCTTGATGGTCATGGACCATCTGTTGCATCTTTCCAATGGTTTTGTGGATGTCCTCAGCCTTGGATGACAGGTTCAGGCAGTAGAGACCCTCAAACTCCTCACACCGATGATTATGTAGTAGGAGAAGAAAATCAATTGTGGTGCAATTTTGCAGGGTGGCCTGCCTTGTTGTTTCTTTGTCTGCCAGGAGGTCAGAAAGTGCAGCTGATGTAATGTTGGCCTGCTTAGCAACCCAACACTCTAGGTGCAATAATTCACCTAAAGACTTGGCGGCAGATGTCCACAGCAAAAACATGGTGATTGCAACCCTTTTTGGTTTGGACCAATGTACAATTTCAGCATCACAATTTGGGTCTAAATCTCCTAAGTCTTTCTTTTTGTGGGCTGACTTGTGGGTGTTGGTTTTGGTTTGCCAGTCCACAGTTTGGGTCTTGTTGGGCGTAAACAGGCTCAGCTTTCCAAGGGTACATGGACCTCTGGTTAGACAGGAGGGGATACCTGCCCACGCTCTGTCACCACAAATGAGAAAAAACCCTTTAGGGAGAGCATGGGGCTTATTATCGGGGGTGGATGGCATTTCCACCTGGGAAATTTTCTTACACCAATTTTTTGTTGTGTAGTTTTTTTTTAAACTGTTTGATTTCCTGATACAAATTTACGTGGTTCTTCAGTACAAACATAAACTGAACACAAGAGAATGCTTTTGCAGAACTGAGGAGCTTGAATTCTTGGGGTTCTTTTTCTGTTATTATCGGTCTACAAACTAATTTTGCTCAGGGGGCTAACGGATAATATACTGGTAAAGGAGGAGTTACTGGTGGGGACTCATCAGATAAAGAGGGGGTTGTTATTGCTGGTGGTAACTCATAGATTTTAGAGGGGATCCCCACATGGCAGGTAGACATTGGGTCCGACACAGAGGAGGCGGACAGGCAAATGTGATCTTGGTTTAGGACTTTTTTCAGGAGTGGTCCATACGTTCGCCTGAGGCTCAGAAACGACCGACATCTGACTTGGATGGATGGCTGACAACAGAAGCAGCAGAAGGACAGGGTTCATTCTGATGATACGAGGGTTGAGTTCAGATCAAAGGGAAACTGAAAAAATTTAGAAATAAGGTTCAGGTAATAACAACTTGACTTTAAAGAGTTTATCGACACTTCCTCCTCCAGCGGGCATTGGCTACCTGTGCTGCAGGTTTGTTTTTTGACACTCTCAAAATAAATGACCTTACCCATTTTGAGGGGATCCATCTCAAGCCTGAGGGAGTGGATATGCATGCGTATCCCCTACCCCAGGTCACAAGCTCATGGGGCACCTCCGTTTTCCAAGTCTCAGGGTCTTTAATAAGAATGGGTGGCCAGGCTTTCAGGTTGTACTGACTGTTCTCTTTAAAGTGCCTCGTGATAGGTGGATTAAGGTTCTCATATGTGCAATTTAGAAAGTTCAGTGAACAGTGCTTTGGACAACCGGACTTGACGGGTGTCCACCTTCATAGCCTTCTGTTGTTGGTGAAGGACCTTTTTTAGGCTCTGGTGGGCCCTCTCCACCATGCTTGGCCTATCAGGGAATAGGGGATGCTTGTCTTATGTTCTATTCCCCATTGCTGCTGGAAGTCCAGAAATTCTTTGGACTTGTACGCTGGGTCATTGTCTGTTTTGATGATTTTAGGGATTCCCAGTGTGGAGAAGGCTTGCATGAGATGTTTTTTCACGTCTGAGATTTTCTCCCCTGTGTGGGTGGAAGTGTAGATGGCACCAGAGAAAGTATCCACAGAGACATGGACATATTTAGTTTTGCCAAATGACGAGATGTGGGTTACATCTGTCTGCCACACCTCATAGCTCTGCAAACCCCTAGGATTTGCCCCTGTAGTTAGGGAGGGTAGTGAATGGTGTTGACAAGAAGGGCACATGGATACGATGGCCCGGGCTTGTTTGCACGTTAGGCGGAATTGCCGCACCAAGCTGGGTGCATTTTGATGGAACAGCTGGTGACTGATCTTTGCTTGTTGGAATATGTCTGGGAGCGGGTGCCACAAGGGCATCAGCTCTACAATTACCTTCTGTGATGAACCCCACAGGTCTGTGTGTGACCTTACATGCATCACATAAAAGGGTTGTTCCCGGTGGGCGACTATTTTTACCAATTTTGAGAGTAACTCATACAAAGGAATATTGGAAACTTCTTGCAATACAGCATTTTCTGCCCTGGACACTACAGCTGCCACGTAGACTGAATCAGTAACTAAATTGAAAGGTTCTGAAAACCTCTCAAAGGCTCTGATGACAGCGGCCAACTCAGGAATTTGAGGTGATCCCTCCACCTTGGCAATTTCTGCCTCCCACTGCTGCGTTTGTGGATCTTTCTACATCACCACTGACTTGTGGGATGCTCCAGACATATCAGTGAAAACTGTCAGTGCCTTTAGAGGCGACCTGCTCTGAATCCTTTCCAGTGATAGAGTAAATTGAACAACCAAATTGAAAATTCTGTGGGCTGGTTGATAGATCGAAATTTGGCCTGTGTAGCTGTCCAGTGCAAACTGCAGAGCTTCATTCTCTTGGAGCAATTGTTCTAACATTACTTTAATTAATTTGCCTGATTTCAATTGTAAGGAGATATGGATGCAGTCAAAGTCATACCCTGCCAATGCCCTGATCCAAATCCTTTCCTTCCTGATTAGTTCTGCCACCAGCTCCTGTGGCCTTGTTATCCTTTTGGATCTGTTGTGACTGAGAAAGACCCATTCTATGATTAAGAGTGGGTTCTTCTTGTCCTGGTCACTTTTCCCTGCCTGGGCAGTTTCCCACTGAAAGATTACCCCATGAGGGTGTGGCAACCTACTCAAGATGATGAATTTGAAGGGCAAGCTCTGCTGGCACCTGTGGGCCTACCTGGCAGACATTGTCTCCTGGACTTTCTCCAGTGCAGTTCTTGCCTCCTGCATGAGGGTCCTAGGAGAACTAAGGTAATATCCCCCTTTTAACAAATTGAAAAGTGGGGCTAGGTCCTCAGTGGGAATGCCTGGCCAAGGTCTCACCCAGTTTAGAAACCCACACAGTTACACATCCAAATCTCTACCAGCTGCACCTGAGAACCCCCCCATATTCTCTCTATTCTTTCCCTGGTGCCCTCATTCAACCCTAGGGACCCCCCACACCTCTCTGAGCTCATCATGTCTCTCTCTGAATCCCTTCTGTCTGTTCTCTTGTTCCCTGTCATTGCCTCGGTCACCAAAGCCCTCCCTGGGGTCCCTTCTCTCACACTGGGCTCCCCTTTACTCTCCTTCTACCCCAACCCCACCTGCACCTCCCTGTATCCCCCAATCATGTAATCTCCCCCCGCAGAGATCCTGCTCTCAGGTGTATCCTTGTGGATGCAGCCCCCCAGGGGACAGGTGGCACTGGGGGACCATCTGGTGCTGAACTGCATTGTGGATGCAGGGACACATCCCTTGTCCTTCTCCTGTCACTGAGTGGGGCTTGGGGGCACTGCTGGGCACTAACCCCTGCTTGGAGCTGTGCCACTTTGGGGACAATGACAGTAGCCACTATCATTGCCAAGCCAGTGATGGGGACAGTGTCACCAAGAGTGTCCCCCTGAATGTCACCGTCCTGGGTGTGCAGGACCCACAGCACCCTCCCACAGGAGCCATCCCACCCTCACCCAACCCATGGCATCCCACTTTAAGTAATGACCACCACCACAGAACACAGTTCTGTGTGAGCAGGACCCTCTGGTTCTGGGTGTCCTTCACCCACAGTCTCCTATATCTTCCCCATCCCCTCCCCATACCCTTACCCATGACTGGGTGCCAGCCCCTCCCTCCAGCCTCAGTCCCATCTCTCCCCCTGCAGTGCCCATGGCCAATGCCACCATCACCCCCGGTCCCCCAGCACACCAGGTGTGCGCAGGTGACCCTGTGACCCTGCACTGCTTGGTGCAGGTGGGCTCAGCACCTGTCACCTTCACCTTGCTGTGAGACAGCCGGGAGGTGGCCCAGGGTCCTCTCTGGAGCTTGGGGACATCACTGTGGGACAATTGGGCACCTACCAGTGTGCGGCCACCAACCACCTGGACAGGCACTGTGTGTTCCAGAAACTTAGCCCAGAGCTGGTCCTGGAGGTGACCAGCACACATGTATACAGGTGGGGTCACACTGGATCACCGGAGGTGCAGGACCCCCAAGGTGACAAGTGACCCCAATGTGTCATGTGTTCCCCTCTGTTTCCAGCAGTAGCTGTGGGGATCAGCAGAACCCTCCTGTTCCTGGTCGTACAGGTGTCATCACAGACTGTCACTGGTGGCACCGCCGGGGTGGGTAACAAGAGGAGGGGGATGGGCTCCCAAAGGGCAATGGCAAGTCCCCAGGTTTGAGAGGCGATGGGGCAGTGATCAAAGCCCTGACACGGCAGGGCTGAGCCATCATTGGTCTTTTCTCAGGGTCCTGGTGACTTGGGGGCATTTTGGAGTGTCCTGCAGTGTCCCAGGAGGGGACACCCTAAAGCGATATTAGAGTAGCAATGGGATATCCTGGGATCTTTGAGATTCCTGCTGTAGCATCATGCTGGGATGTTGGGGGGGTCTTCAGGGATCCTGGGGGAGTTTCCCTCCCTGCCATGTTCGGAGTTATGGTGGCTTCAGTGGTGCTCAGAGGTCCTAGAGGGAATCAGGGATACAGTGAGGGCTCAGGAGTCACCTGGGGGGTCAGATGCCCTGGGGGTCCCACAATCACAGTCCAATCTCCTTTTCCTTGCAGCCACCAGGAAATTCCAGGACAGGTGAGTAGGCAGTTCAGGCCATGACTTTCCTTTCCCTCCTCCCCAGATCACATCCCCAGACCCCTTTATCCCTGCAGGGCTCCCCTGGAGCCCTTGGGCCCTCCAAAGGAGGGGGAGATGCTGGTGCTGGACACCCAAATTGTGGGCACCAAGCAGGCAGAGGGTGAGTACAGGGAAGGTACCAGGAACATGCCACCCATGGGTGTCCCCTCTACTCAGGCCCTCCTAACTGTTTTCTCTTGCAGGACTCTCAGATGGGTCCCCCATGCTTCTTCCCCCTATGAGCCACAAAGTGACCAACAAGGAGCTGCCAAGAACCCATGAATGACTGCAGGACTCCTGTGACTGGGGTTTACTGAAAGTCCCCATCCATGGGCACCCACAACTGTGTTTTTCTCCCCACCCCCATGTGTACCCAACCTAACTGGGAAGGTGATCATCAGTAACAGGGTGCCCATGTGGGGCTTCACAGAATGGCCAGTGCTGCCCATTGTCCTTCCCAGTGCCAGTGGGGAACAGGATCCATTTCTTTGTTAGTCACACCAAAATGCAGCTTTTTGGTTAAACTGGCAGAAATGGTGTTTCTGTTCAGCTCTGTCAAGCTTTAGGAATTTGGATTCTTCAGTTTTGGGCTGCTACTAAAAACCAGGAGCTGCTTCCTCTCCCCCTCCCAGTGAAGGCACAAAGGTCCCAAAGGATTGAGAGAAGAACCATTTCCTGCAAACAGCAAAAAGAGAACAAAACCAACAGCAACAAGATTGAGAATCCAAAAAGTCACAAAAGGAAAGATTTCCAGGAAAAGCCCCCAATAAGGAACAAACCCCAGACTCTTCCCCCAGCACATTTCCTCCACCAGAGGAACCTGGCAGGGCCCAGGGCCTTCATTGCTCTGATGGCCAAAGTGGCCTTCAGGAAGCTCTGGATTTGCTTGTCTCCTGTCCCAAATCCCTTCTCTGCCATGTTCTCCCACACGATGATGTCATCAAGGCCCTATTAGTGCCTTCCATTTCCACGAATGAGTCCATGGCACAGGGTGAGGCTGAGTTTCCAGTCAGTTCCAGGACTCTGGACACCCCTCCAGGTGTGCAAACTGTGCCCTACCCCCTGCTGCCAAAGGGATGGTATCCTGCTTTAAAGGTGTCTGCCAAGGAAGGCGGGAACCTCCATTGAAATGGAAAATATGACCCACTTCCTTCCAAAGTACTGTGACTTTTAACAGGGAGAGCCAATCCCAGTGCCTCTCTAACAGCAAAAGGAGCAGCAGGAGGAACCCTGTAGTAGCAAGCTGGGAATGCAGGGATGAGCAAAGTCTCAGAGTGTTAGATGAGATGTATCATAAACTCTGCAGCTGTAGCAGGAGCCACAGGGCGTCCCACCAAGGCAAGGGGGGTGGGGACTACAGTGTAACAAAGAAACCTTGAGGCAGTGGTGGAGAAAGATCAGGGGCTGGGCAGCTGCAGCCCAGTGTAAGAGACAGTCTGAAGTTTCCCTCATTTGCCTCATGATCGTTGCAAAGACAGAGACTCAGACCATTAAGACCCTGGCTGGAGTTCTGGGCCTGGTTGAGGTGGATGCTCTCCAAGTGATTGTTTGCAGGTGTGTTTGTTGTGCTGCCATGGTACACTGCTTCAAGCAGGGCCTGGCCAGGAGCGGCTTGCTCTGTACACTTACACCTGCTTCACGATCCCTGCTTATCACAATACCCCGTGAATTTTCCCACCTCTTGGCCAAATGAACTTTCTGGGGTAACTTTGGTTATCCCCCATGGAAAATCCCTCATCTGCCCCACGACCACCGTTACAGACAGAGATTGAAGCTCCCTCCCTAGGACTGAGACTGAGACCCCTGTAATTCTAACACAGAGGGTGCTGCCCTGACTGAAGCAGGATGTTTGCCAAGTGTTGCCTGCAGGTGTGTTCGCTGGACAAAGACTGCTTTCCCATATATACCAGTCCTGAAACAATGGGTCCCAAACTGGACTATCTGTACTTGTTCTCTACAGACTTATTCTCCACTGTCCTGTACCTGTTCCCCCTTTGGTAGAGGACTATAATAGACCCCTGAGTTAACCAAGACTTTGAGATTTTCCCTGACGTGACAAGACAGATCTATTGGCTGGACCACAACGATTTATTCTCTCCGTTGGTAGCTATATTCCCCTTCCCCTTCTCTCTCTCTCTCTCTCTCTCTCTCTCTCCTTTATCTCCTTTCTAATCCTTCTATCACATTTGCTGTGGCCACTCAATAAAAGGTGCCATTTGTTTTAATTAATACTGAAATCCCCTCTGTGTTGTTTTTTGCACTCTGAGATCAGTTAAAGAACCATCACACCCCTGCTTGTACTAGCAGATCATGACACCAAGCTCCATACAGGCCAGGGAATGGCCCCCTGGGAGAGGAAAGTGCTTGGGTTTCCAGGGTGTTACAAGCAACTACTCACTTTTAAAATTTCAAATGTTTATTAAACCCTAACAAAAACTACAACAAAAACTGAATAAGGAAAATGTTTTCAGCACTGGGAGTCCCTGTGACTACCAGCCACATGCTCCTCTAGAAAATGGATGCTCTGGCTTTTATATCTTTAGCCCTTCCCTGCCGCCATGCTGGTGAGTTGGGAAAGTTGCCTCGACTACCTGCCTCAACATGAGAGCTGTCTCTACTAAGTGGCAACTTTCGCCCTCACTCTAATACCATGACTCTCAACCTGGCAACCCTCAGGTGCTCTCTACCCCTACAAATCCTTCAATCTCATGCATCCTGCCAGCCACAGGGTCCCTGCTTTCCTCTTCTATGCATCCTGACTGCAGCTCTTCACTCCCTCTTTCACACGTGTCCTGCTGGCCATGGGGTCCCCACTTTCTTCCCCTACCACCTGTCCTTCCATTCTTTTTCTTCCAACCGTCCAATATCTTAAAGCTTCAACAGACCAGGATGGGTCCCATTCATTGTCTGAAGCTGACTTTTATACATAGGGATTATGGAAATTACAATCTGGCTAAAAATAGTTATGAGGACTTTCTAAGTCTCATACCCACCCCAAGCACACTACTTCACTCACACTTTAAGCATACTCTCATCTCTTACATGCACTAGTACTCACAGTCTTCTAGATCTGCTGTTTTCAGTTTTTGTCTTCTTCTCCCTCCTCTTTTTTGATATCTAGTCTTTGTTGTCTCTGTGGTGCCAACCTGCAATCACTGATGGTTGCAGGAGAGGTCATTTGATCTGATAAAATTGGAAGGGACATGCCATACATCTGAAATCTCTTGGGCCATAAAAAAGACTTTATATTCCAGAAGAATGCCCCATTGTGAGAAACAACTGCACACTTTTAAAATTTAAAAGTTTTATTAAACTTTAACAAAAATTACAACAAATGACTGAATAAGTAAAAAGTTTTCAGTGCTAGGAGTCTGTGACTACCAGCTACATGCTCCTCTACAAAACAGATGCTCTGTCTTTTATATCATAGTTCCTCCCAAAGTTTTGTCAATCAACTCTTTTTCTGCCGTCTGTTGGTGTAGATTATTTTCTTACATCTTGATTGGAACTCAGATGTTATGTTTCACTACCTGGTAACAAGCCCGACTCCTCTAAATGTCTTGACTACTAAGGCTCTAACAAGTGAGGGAGGGGAAAGAGGCCTGTGGGATGACATATTACAATAACATTCTACATAGTATCTGTCTCTTAATTGTGAGAACCAATTATTACATTACTTATCTATAACACCGGGGACCCCCATGGGCTACAGTGAAATCTCTAGAGCCCCTCATGCCCCTCCTTGCTCCCTGCAGGGCTGTTTTTCTTGCAGCCTTGGGCTCCTCTCAGCTGCCGCAATTCCATCCCTGCCTTCCCTTGGATTTGCCCTTCCCAGCACTGGATGGCCCCAGTCCTTTCCTATCCTGCTGCCTGTTCTGGGACACCCGCGAGTGCCCTGAGCTGTTGGTCCCATTGCCATGGCAACAGCTGCTCCCGACACATCGCGACAGTGTCCTTGGACATGCTGTCACAGCTGCTTGGGACACATGGTCGCCATTGGTCCCTGCAGCCCGGGACAGTCCCGGCCCTTGCAGTGGGATGGCAGCCACAGCCAGTGTCACCAAGAGGGGACAAACAGGGAGCTGCAGCTCCTTCCCTTCTGCAGGGCAGGGGCAAGGGAACCAGTTTGGGAATGCCCTATCATTTTGATCATTTTGTCCCTGTCACCAAGGGACTGAGAGAGCTCCAAAAATCCTGCAACTCCCAGAATGATCTGCTCAAGAACCTGACCAGGACCCTCCACCTTCTCAAGCTGACCAGACAGAGCTGAGCAAACAAAAAACATTTCTCCTGATTTAATCAAAGAGCTGCATTTTAGGTCCAATAAGGACAAAGGTCCTGTGCCCCCCTGGCACTGGGGGAGGAAATGGGGAGCCCCTGGGAGCACTGGGAGCACAGGAATGGGGAGTTCTTGGCAGCCCTACATGGGACCCCCATCTCGTGGTCATCCCCAGTCATGGTGGGCACTCATGGGAGCTGGGGGGACAGGGGACACACGGGGGGTGCCCTCGGGCAGGGACCTCCAGTATCCCCCAGTGCTCCCAGTGCCCCCAGTGTCACATCACATTCTCACAGATGTCACTGGGGTCCCGCTGTCCTGACAGCTCTGCACTGGTCACTTGGGGGGATGTGGCATGGGGGTGCCCTGCAAGAGACATTGGTTATGGGGACCTGGGTGGAGGGTGACACCCGTGGCTGGCCTGTCCCTGTCCCCTCCTGTGCTCAAGCCCTGCCTGCTCAGTGCCCACAACGTGGGGGTCCAGCACTGCCCCCTTCTCTGGGGAGGTCCTGTGGGAATAAGGGGGGGTCTGAGTGGTGTTTGGGGAGGGGGTAAGGGAAGTCCCAGCCAGAGCTCCCCACTCACCTGTCCTGGGGCTTCCTGATGGCTGGAAGGAAAAAGTGAGAGGGTGACCATGGGAACCCTAAGACCCCTGAACCTTCCCAGGGCCTCGGCAGCTCCAACCACCCAGAGGACACCCAAATCCACACTGCGGTCCCGATTCCCAGTGGACCCCCAATTCCCTCAAGACACGCTGAGTACCCCTGAACACCCCAGAACTTCTGTACCACCATCTTGGGATCTCCTCTGGTTGAGATGATCCCGAGGTGTGTTACAAGCCTCTCTTCCCCAACTCAGCTGTCGAAGAAGGAGTCAGAAGTCTTCGTCTGTCATTCTCAAGGTTGTTTATTATTTCTTATCTAAAACATTTTCTGTCTGGCCTGCCGAGGTCTGTTCTGCAGGCCAGTCTGAGGCACACTCCACCGTTCCCCGGGCTGACATTGTCTTTTATACTGTAAACTACGTATTTGATATTTACAGTTATATTCCAATACCTATTACCTATGTTAGAGAGTGACTTTCTATGCTACACTAATCCCAAAGTGCCACCATCACCAAGAAGATGGAGGCTAGGAAGAAGAAGGAAGAAGGACAGGACAATTCCCAAATCCCTCCATCTTGTCCCTAGACCCCCATAGTAAAATTCTTCAAAATTCCACCTTTCAACCTGTTACAACTACTATTCTGCTACTTAAACTTTTGTGACTTGTAATTCTTCATATAGAATTGGTAATTTGCTCCATAAGTTGAGATCAAATTCCCAGGTGTCTTTGGCTTCCTGCCATTGTGTGAGAGTCCCTGCCAGGATTTTGAGCCATCCAGGGCATCCAGAAGGATGTCCTGGTTTCTGACACCATCAGTGCCCCCAGACCTCCTGGTGTCCTCGACCCTCTGAGCCACAGAACCCCAAGCCTGTGAGGGAGGGCCAGGCACCCAAATGCTCCCAGGTCCCCAGAAAGATCCCCAAACATCTCTGCATGGAACCTCCAAGAGCTCCCCAAAGCTCCAAGAGCTCCCCAAACCCTCCAGGAGCTCCCAGTGCCACCACAATGTTCCTCAAAACCCACCTGGATATGGCCCTGGAGCCCAACCAAGACCCTCCAAATTCCCCCCACGTCCCCCAGCACCCCCACACAAGGCCACTTTGGGCTCAATTTCCCCCATCTCAGGGGCCCTGGATGCTGCCGATCTCTGACCCCACTCTGGGGCTTCTCCTCACTCCAGGACCCCCATCCCCCATATTGTCACCCACCCCAGGGTGCCACCAGTTGCAGCTCCCCATGACAGCCAGGAGCAGGAGCAGGAACAGGAAGGTCATCCTGACATTCACAGCCACTGCTGGAAACAGAGGGGGACACACCAGGGTCACCCTGTGTAGCAGGCCTAGGGCCTGCGAGGCCTTGGCGGTCAGAGGCCTAAAAGCTAGGAAATGCCAAGTCAGCATGACTGGACCCTAGCAGCCCCTCTCTTCCTCCTTCGGACCCTGCTTATCTCTCTGTAAGCCCATAGGTCACTTTCCCCTGGCCCTTACTATTGGACAGTTTTCAAAACCCCTGTAGGGTATAAAAACCCCTGATTCTGCCTGGTTCGGCAGAAGAGCTGTTACTGGGAACACCCGAAGAATAAAGAATCCTGCGGAACCTCACATGGCCTTCTCCTCTCTCTCCCTGCGTCTGCTGCTGCGGCACCTAGCAAGCTAGAGAGCTGAAATCACTGAGCTGATAATCACTAAGAGCTGAAAATCACTATAGCTTGCTTAGGTGGCCTGAGCTCCCGCTGAGTTATCCTGGCTCTGGCTGGGCATCAGCCCGGTAGGGACACTGCCGTGACAGCCCGGTAGGGACACTGCCATGACAACCCTGAACCCCGGGGGTCCTGACCATCCCAGTGACCCCATGTGACCCCACCTGTGACCCAGGTGTCACCTCCAGGGCCAGCTCTGGCTGAGTGCCCAGAAAACATGGTGCCCGTCCAGCTGGTTGGTGGCCACACACTGGTAAGTGCCTGAAAGTCCCACATCAATATCCCCAAGCTCCAAGAGGGGACCCTGGGACACCTCCCAGCCATCACGCAGCCAGGTGAAGGTGATAGGTGCTGAGCCCACCTGCACTGAGTAGCACAGGGTCATGGGGTCACCTGCAAGCACCTGGTGTGACAGGGGACCGGGGGTGAAGGTGGCATTGGCCACAGGCACTGCGGGGACACAGATGGGATGGTACCTAACGAGGTGGGATGGGGGATGCCATGGGTGAGGTCACCCCTAGCCCAAGGGTTCTGCTGTCTCAGCACATTGACATTCAGGGGGACACTCTCAGCCACACTCTCCCTGTTGCTGAGCCAGCACCGGTAGTGGCCTCTGCCCTTGTCCCCAATGTGGTGCAGCTCCAGGCGGGGGCTGGTGCCTAGCAGTGCCCCTGAGCCCTCCAGTGCCAGAAGAAGTACAGAGGACCTGTCCCTGCTACCACCGTGCATCTCAGCACCAGGCGGTCCCCGAGTGCCACCTGTCCCCTGGGGGGCTGTGCCCACAGGGACACCCCCAAGGGTGGGACCTTTTCAAGAAGGGGGGAACACCAGGTGAATGTTTGGGACATGGGGTGGTTGGACAGGAGCAGAAGGACTCCAGTGAGGGAGAGGGCACGCAGACACTTGGGAGGGGGAGTTGGAAAGGAACCCCAAGGAATGATGTGGGTTTAGAGAGGGGATGTGAAGATATGGAGATGGGGGACCACAGGTAGGGTATGGGGACCCAGGGAGGGGATGGTGAGACTTGGGGACCATGGGGGCACCTCACAGAGGGATGAGGGGACTCAGGGAGAGGTTACAGTACCCAGTGAGGGATAAGGGGACCCTGGCAGTAACGAAAGTACCCAGGCAGGGGACCCAAGGAGGCTGTGGGGATCCCTGCGTCCATCCCCGCACTCACTGCACACAGTGACATGGAGCCGCTGCTCTTCCACACAGACCCCCCATCAGACCGCACCTCACAGCTGTAATTCACCAAGTGGGAGACCTCCACAGCAGGCAACAGCAGATGCGGGGCCCCCCACCAACTGCCTGTCCCGGTAGAACACGTGCAGGAGGGGGGCTCGGGGCCGCAGGGGGCTGGGGGTGCTGAGGCAGCTGAGATTCAAAGGGGACCCCTCAGTGGGCTCAGGGGGACCCTCCAGCACCAGCACCATAAAGAGCTCAGGGAAGGAGAGTGGAGGAGGATTTGTGACTCTGTGTCCCTGGGGAGGGGCTGTGGTGGTGTTGGGGTGGTGGCTGTAGGGTGCTCACCATGCACTGTAACTGTCACAAACTCTGCCCATCCTCAGTATTCCACCCGGCCCTTGCAGCGGTAATGGCCGCTGTGGTGTATTGTAAAAGCAGGCAACCCCTCAACAAAGGGAAGAATGATGTGCATCTGACTCCATGGTATCAGAAGGCGAATTAATTACTTTATTATACTATAAAATATTAAAGAGATACATACTATGCTATATCATACTTACTTTTAATTTCTAACTAACTGCTTCTTGCTACATGTGACTATCAGCTGACAGTCCTGACACACACATGTGGATGCAATTGGTCACCTGGGATAAACAATCTCCAGAATACACTCTCCATGCACACAAACACAGGAGCAGCAAATGAGATAAGAATTGTTTTTTCTTTCTCTGAGGTTCCTCTCTGCAATTCCCAGAAAATATCCTTGGGAAATTGTGCCTTGCTTTTCTCTGTGAAGAGAAATGCAGCCACAGTGTTGCAGCTGCAGATGGGACAAGAACAACTCAGTCCTATCACAGAGCCACCCCAGTGTCTTCTCCTAACGGTAGAAGGACACTGAGGTGACCATGTTATTCCGCCAGCCCTGTCAGCACAGTGTCACTGTGTCTCCCTCCAGCAGCACCTGTGCTGGCACCTGCAGCACCAGCCCGTCTTGGGGGGACAGGGGGGTGCCGTCACATCACGCAGGGGAGGGGGGGTCTGGAGGGTCCCAATGGCACTGGGACCCCCCCACTGGGTCACACCTAGGGCACCAGGGTTCCCCATTCCAGCACGGGGGTCTCCCCCCCCCACTCTGGGATGTCTCAGAGCTGGGGACGAGCTCTGCTCACATCAGGAGGTAACCCATGGAGTGGAGCCCACCTAGAGCCCTCAGGGTCCCCACAGGTGCCAGGCTGGGGACACACAAAACTCCAGCACCATTTAAGATGATCATGGGGGAGCTGAGCCCACTGCTGGGACTGTCACACTCGTAGGTGCCACTCCTGGTGACAGTGAAGTGGTTGTGTACCTGCTGCCACCAGAGCTGCCCACCCCTGTACCAGGTGGTGGCACCAGTGGTCCCCGAGCCCTGGCGGGTCAGTGTCACCCGGTCCCACAACACTGCTGACATCCAGGGGGGCTTCATGAGGAGCTGGGTGGTCTGGGCACCTGCAGGTGACAGGGGACACAACCTTGGCAATGCCATCGGGTGGCTGGGGACATCAAGATAGGGACATGGCATCCCCCGAGGACTCGCCAGCAAGGCCGAGGGTCTGGGCTGAAAGGGAGGAGGGACAGGGCTGAGTGGGGGTGGCCCTGCAGGGGCAGCACCACCTGGGGGATGAGGTGTAGCGGCTGTCCCCAAACTGCCCCCATGGGAACACTGGTGGAGCAAAGAGGTCTTGACACTTTGGTCACACTGGGTTGAGACAGGACATGGGGACACTGTGGACACCCCATGTTTACACAGCTTACCTCCACCAGCCCTATAGCACCTGTGTCCACAGCCTCATCCCCATGGCCCTTTGCCCATGATCCCATTCCAATGGCACCTGTCCCCATGGCTCATCCCCATGGTACGTGACCCTTGCCCCTGTCCCTGCATCCCTGATCCCCTGTCCCTGTCCCCACAGCTACCCAAGCCCCAAGGTTCCTTCTGCCACATCCTTGTCCCCACATCCCTATTCCCCTGTTCCTGTCCCCACAGCTACCCAAGTCCCAAGGTTCCTTCTGCCACATCCTTGTCCCCACATCCCTATTCCCCTGTTCCTGTCCCCACAGCTACTCAAGCCCCAAGGTTCCTTCTGCCACATCCTTGTCCCCACATCTCTGTCACCCTGTTCCTGTCCCCATATCCCAGTTCCCCTGTTCCTGTCTCCCTCTTCCTGCCCCCAAAGCCACCCCACAACTCTGTCACACTGGGCTCCATGCTCATGCACTGGTTCCTCTGGCACTGAGGACCTGAGGGGACCCCACAGCCCCCCTGTGCCCCCTCCACACCGGTGTCTGCCCCACTGGGGCCCATTCCCGGGGTGCCAGGCCCGTGTCCACAGGAGCAGCACCACCTTCCCAGCCATCCTAGTGTCCCCAGCCATGTGGACTGGCTGTCACTGTGGCCACTTGTGCCCAGAGTGGCAGCTCATCAGATGAAGGAGAAGGAAGAGAGGTCACGTCTAACCCTCATGCGTACGTGGCCCTTGGTGGAGGTAGGGTGGGGGAAGGAGACACAGTAGGGGACAGGCTGGCGACATGATGGGATAGTCTGGGGACATGGTGGGGGATGCTGTTGCCAGGAGTGAGGGGCTCAGGGGATTTGGGGAACCAAGGATGGGTGTCCAGGAGAATGGGGTTCCAGAGGAATTCGGGGCTTCATGCCTGGGGGGATTCAGGGATGGGTGTCCTGTAGGAACATGGTCCCCAGAGATTTGGAGTCATGGCATGTGGGTGCCATGCCTCGGGGTGCAGGGGGGAAAAAGGGAACCCTTGGGAATAGGGATTGCGGGGGAAGAAGCAGCCCATGGGATGGGATCAAGGCAATGGTGGTCCTGGGCAATGGCCATCCTAGGATGGGGGTCCCTATGGAGGAGAGACCAAGGCAATGGGGGTCCCATGGTTGGGTTCCCAGCAGAGTGGGGGTGCCAGGGATGGGCAGTGGCTGTGTGGGCATGGGGGTTACAGCTCCTTCCCTGGTGCCTCAGATTTTGGGTTGCTTCAGAGCCCAGCACTGCCCCACCCTGGGGCACCCCAGGGGTGACGTGGGAGTCTCTGGGTCTCTGCCCCACACACCTCTGGGCTTTTTCCAGTCCCTCCCAGTTTCCTGGCTCAGCCATCTCAGGGAAGACCTGAGCAGGTGACAGCTGGGGAGATCCCAGGAAAGGGAAGAAGGGACGTGGGGAATGCAGGCACTCGTTGGGGGCCTGTGGGGGATGAGTCTTTCTGACTGTGACCCCCCCAACACTTTCTCTTTTCTGCAGCAGAAGGCAGAGGCCATTTGTGCTGAAATATGGATGTGGATTCTGTCCTGGGAAAGCACATCCAGAGGGGTCCTGCACTGTGGGAAAAGGGCTCCTCTGCTGTGGTGACACCTGGGTCTTGTAAGAGGCTCTTGTACCAGAGGGTCCTCCTCATTCTGGGGATGCCATGTCCTTGGGGATTCCTGTCCCTAAGAAGGACGTCTGTCCTGGGGGCCCCTGAGCATTCCCTCTGTCCCCAGTGGGGCCCTGTGACCTCTGGGGTGCCCAAATATAAGGGGTGCCTGTTACGACCTTGCCCTGATGATGGTAAATCCCAGGATCAAATTGGTTGAATTCCCTGATGCCCAATTGTTTGCGACAATTTTTAGGTCAGATTTTGGCCTCAGATTCTGGAGTGGCTCAGAACCCAGCACAGCCCCCACCCTGGGACACTGCAGGGCTGTCCTGGGAGTCTCTGGGTCCCTGCCCCACACACCCCAGGCTTTTTCCTGTCACCCCCCTTTCCTGGCTCAGCCATGCCAGGGAATACCTGGTGCCCAGTTGGCTGAGACAAAATGATAAATCTGTAGAATAAAGGCAAAAATATTTTCCCATTATTTTCCCAATAAAAAACAAACTCATCAAAAATCAAACTGACAATGTATAAAATGCTCTGGTTTATAGAATCATTTAAATCATTGCTTCCCCCACAAGTCGCTCACAATAAAACCACAAACACATCACTAAGCAATCAGACTTTTTGCTTCCCTTTAGGATCCATTGGTGCATCCCACAGCAGCATTTGCTGGTGGATAACACACAGTGTGGAATCTCCCTGAGTGTCCAACAGCTCTATGAGATTCTTGCCTGCCTGCTAGGCAGCAACCCAGCCCATAAGGAAGACTTTTCTTGGGCCGTGTTTAGGAACTCTCTCCATTTTTCTCATTCCCACCCTGAAACTAGATTGACTTGCCATGGATTCTCCTCCCAAAAGGGGAGAAGCTCTTTCCATCATTGGAACAGTGCACAGGAATCTGTGGAAATGCCCGTGTGTGCCTCAGGGTCTGATTCCTGGGTAAATCCACCCCAGTCTGCCCTGAATTCCCCTGCCTGGGCACTCTCTGCTACTGCTGTGACACCCCTGTTCCCCAGACCCATGCATGCAGCCCCTGCTCAATATTTCCACACTTTTCCCTCTCTTCTGGTGCACACATCCAGAGCCCAAACATTCTTTCTGGGACATTCCAAAAGGCTGCAGGTTTTGTTCAAGAAGGAGGATCCAGGCAGGTGGCTGAGCACATTGTTGTGGGATTTGCAGTATTTTGTGGTTTCTCCGTCCCTTGGTGAGATGGACAAAATGATCAATTGCTGCATTTCCGGACTGGTTCCCTCACAGCTGCCTCTGCAGAGGGGGTTTCCAGCCAGGTCTGCTCTGAAAACCATCAAAGGCCCTCATAGAGCTACTGCTTCAGCTCACTTTGGGTTTTGTGCTTTGTGCAGGTCTAAGGAAACCACAGGCAGGCCTTTTTCCCCCACAGAATTCTCACCTCTGCAGCAGCTCTATAACTGCCAGAATCAAAGTCAAGGGGGCAGAGGGACCCTCAGGTCGTGGCTGCCACCTGGAGCTGGCCAGTGCAAGGTTGGCCAATGGCCATCCCTGTGCAGTGGGGCTGGGCCATGGTTGGGCCCACCCTTGGATTGACAGGGGTCCCCATGATGTGCCACCCTGGGACAGGAACCCGGCCAGGACTGTACAAGGACATTTCTGGAACTGCCACCACCTGGGACTGGATCCCCCATGCCAGGATGTGTCACACCCTGGACTGGTTTGCTCCAGGTGAACTCCAGAACAGGGACCTCAGAGTGCAGAACCCCCATAGATGTGCTCCCGCCCCACGACAGAGACTGTCCCCCTTTCCCATCTGACTGTCAGCACAAACAGCCTCTTCCTTCTTGTCCAGGAAAAGGAAAGCGAAAGTGTTCAGAGTACACAGCCCAACACCCCAATCCCCAAAAGCCTCACCACACTTCCCTGCACTCCTCTCTCTATTTTCCCACTCCCTAGGGTCCCCCAATCTGTTCCCTACTCAGGTGCACCCCAGAATTGCTGATCTGGGAACCAGAGGTGAGGGAATATGGCAAAAAGTCAGGAAAATAAGGAAAAAAAGAGAAATAAAGAGAGAAAAAAGTCAAGGGCAGGGGAGGGCACAGTGGCAGAGCTACCCAGGACCCCCATGTGATGCCTGCTCAGGAAACGAGCACCTCAGGGAGGCTGCGCTAGGCCCTGGGTCACTCCCAAATCTGAGGCAACCAGGGAAGGAACTGTGACCCATGGGCCCACCCAGCCAGTGCCCATCCCTGGCACCCCCATTCCTCTGGGACTCCAACCATGGGACCCCATTTCCTTCTGTCTCCCCTTCCCTGGGATCCCCATCCCTGGGCTGCAATTCCCCTAGAACCCCATTCCCAAGGAACCCCATCCTGGTAATTCCAGTCCCTGGGGCTCCCCTTCCCTTGGGGACCTTGATTCCCCCAGGACCCCCATTCTCACAGGGCCCCCCTTTCCCCTGGAACTCCTATGCCTTGGCCCCCATCCCATGATCCCAAATTCCTGGAGGCCACGTTGTTCTGGGACCCTCAACCCCAAGTCTGAGCCCATCCAATCCTTGGGACTCCCATTTCCATGGGACTCCATCCCTGGGCATCCCCTTCCCCTGGACACCCATCCCTGGTGACTACACCGCCTTAGCCTTAAAATTCTGGTAGCACCATGTCCCCACCATGTCCCACCATCACCACCATGTCCCACCAGGTCCCCACCCTGCCCCCATCCTGTCCCCACCCTCCCCCAGCAAGGGCCACCTACACGTGGGGACGAGATGTGACCTCGCTTCCTTCCCCTTCATCCGAAGAGCCGCCAGCCAGGGGAACGGTGGACATAGCAGCGAGTGACAGCCACTCCACATGGCTGGGGACACCAGGATGGCCAGGAAGGTGGTGCTGCTCTTGTGGGGTGAGTGCACTGCGCACGGGCCTGACACCCCCAGGGATAGGCCCTGGTGAGGCAGAGACTGGTGGGGAGGGGTCACAGGGGAGCTGTGGGGTCCACTGGCTGCAATGGCTGCAGAGCCATTGCATGAGCACGGAGCCCAGTGTGACAGAGTTGTGGGGTGGCTTTGGAGGCAGGAAGAGGGAGACAGGAACAGGGGAGCTGGGATGTGGGGACAGGAACAGGGTGACAGAGATGTGGGGACAAGGATGTGGCAGAAGGAACCTTGGGGCTTGAGTAGCTGTGGGGACAGGGACAGGGGATCAGGGATGCAGGAACAGAGATAAGGGCCATGTACCATGCGGATGGGCCATGGGGACAAGTACCATTGGAATGGGATCATTGTTACCGGGCCATGGGGACTTGGCCATAGGGGCGGGTGCTGTAGGGCTGGTGGACGTGGCCGGCACAAACATGGGGTGTCCACAGTGTCCCTATGACCCTCAGCCAGCCCTGTCCCTTCTCTCTTCCAGCCCAGACCCTTGGCCTCGCTGGTGAGTCCTCAGGGGATGTCATGTCCCCATCCCGCTGGCTCCAGAGCCGTGGTGGCCCTGGCAGGCTGGTGTCCCCTGGCAGGCTGGTGTCCCCTGTCACCCGCAGGTGCCCAGACCACCCAGCTCCTGGTGGATCCTCCCTGGACACCAGCGGTGCTGTGGGACCAGGTGACACTGACCTGCCAGGGCTCTGGGACCACTGGTGCCACCACCTGGTATAAGGATGGGCAGTACTGGGGGCAGGAGGGACGCGACAACATCACTGTCATGGAAAGTGGCACCTACATGTGTGACAGACCGGGCAGTGGGTGTAGCCCTTCCGTGAACGTTTCAGAAGGTGAGGGTGTTTTGTGTCCCCAGCCTGGCACCCACAGGGACCCTGAGGACTCTGGGTGGGCTCCACTCCATGAATCACCTCCTGGTGTGACCAGAGCCGGTCCCCTACACACAGGGACATACCAGAGTATCCCAGTGTGGGGGCACTCCCGTGTTGAAACTGGGGAAGCCTGGTGCGCTGGCTGTGACCCAATATGGGGTTCCCAGTGACATCAGGACCCTCCAGACCCCTGTGATGTGACGGCACCCCTCTGCCCCACAGACAAGCTGGTGCTGCAGGTGCCGGCACGGGCACTGCTCCAGGGGGAAACGATGACACTGCGCTGCCGGTACAGGCAGGACATATCTGTCCATTCGGTGTTCTTCTACCGTGAGGAGACAGAACTGCGGGAGCTCCACAATGGGACCCAGTTTTCCCTGACCCCTCTGCAGCTAAACCACACCGGCCGCTACCACTGCAGGGCCTGGGTATCACAGGGATGGGAGAAGTCAGCACTGGTGACAGTGACAGTGAACGGTGAGCACCTCACAGCTGCCACCCCGACACCCCCACAGCCCTTCCCCAGGGACTCGGGGTCACGGTGCCCACAGTCCCCCATCTTTTGCCCTGAGCTCATCCAGGTGCCGGTGCTGGAGGGTCCCCCCAAGCCCACTGTGGGGTCCCTCCTGAATCTCAGATGCCTCAGCACTCCCAGCCCCCTGCAGCCCTGAGCCCCCCTCCTGCACATGTTCTACCAGGACGAGTAGGTGGTGGGAGGCCCACAGGGGTCCCCAGAGCTGCTATTGCCCGCCTTGAGGGTCTTCCACTCAGGGAATTACAGCTGTGAGGTGCACTCTGAGGGTGGGTCGTGCGGAAGAGCAGTGCCTGGCTCTGCGTCACGGTGTGCAGTGAGTGCAGGGATGGGTACGGGGAGCTCCCACAGCCTCCTCAGATCCCCTGCCTGGGTACCTCCGTGTCCTTCAGACACCTTTCTTGGGTGCCCCTGCCTCTGCCCTGTGTCCTCTCACCCCTCTGTCGTGTGACCGAATCTATGATATCCCCCATTACACCCATCCCCTCCGGTCCCTATCCCCATACCGGCTGCCAGCCTCTTCCTCCAGCCTCTGCCCTGTGTGTCTCCCCAGTGCCCGTGGCCAATGCCACCATCACCCTCAGTCCCCTGGCACACCAGCTGCGTCCAGGTGACCCCGTGACCCTGCACTGCTCGGTGCAGGTGGGCTCAGCACCTGTCACTTTCACTTGGCTGCACAACGGGCAGGAGGTGGCCCAGGGTCCCCTCCTGGAGCTTGGGGACGTCGATGTGGGACACTCAGGCACCTACCAGTGCGTGGCCACCAACCAGCTGGGTGGGCACCAGGCATTCAGCCCAGAGCTGGCACTGAAGGTGACACCGTGGGGACACAGAGACACAGGTGGGGTTACACAGGGTCACCTGGGGGTGCAGAACTCCTGGGGTGATGGATGATTCTGATGTGCCCCTCTCTGTTTCTTGCAGTGGCCACAGGTGTCGGTTGGGCCCTTTTCTTCCTGGTCCTGCTTGTGGATGTCATTGTGGTCTGGCACTGGTGGCACCGTGTGGGTGGGTGACAGGGAGCTGTACAGGCCCCCAGAGTTGGGGAGCGATAGGTTGGCACTCACATCCCCAGAACTGTGACTTTGGCTGGGGGTGCTCTTGGGTTTGGGGAGGTGCTGGAGGGTCCTGCAGGGATGCTGGGGGTTCTTTCAGGGACCCTGTGGGCTTTTGGGGGATCTCTGTCCCTGCTGGGCTTTGGGTTCTTGAAGCTGATTTGGTCTTGGCCACTTAGGAGGCTCATGAATTCTGGAAGGCTTCAGGGATGCTTGGGGGTCCTGAGGGAAATTGAGGGTCCCATGTGGGGGTTCAGGAATCCTGAGAGGGGTCAGGGCTCTGGGGACCCCACAGTCAACTGTCCCTTCTTTCCTTTGCAGCTGCCAGGAAGAACCAGGAAAGGTGAGTGTGGGTCTTCAACCATGATTCCCCTTTTTCCCCCATGCCACAACTCTCCATCCCCTCCCACACATCCTCTTTATCCCCATAGGGGCCCCCCGGAGTCCCTAGCCCCCCTAGAGGAGGGGGAGGTTCTGTACACCCACGTTGTGAGCACCAAACAGGCACAATGTGAGTACTGTGGATGGGGGGGACAGTGACACATCACCCACTCGTGTCACCCCCACCTTAGTCCCTGCAACTGGTGTCACTTGCAGGGCCTCCTCCTGTCAGCCTCCCTCAGGAACCTCGAGTGACCTACATGCAGCTGCCAGGACCCCACAGGCGACCACGGGAGCCCAGTGACATCAGTGAGGTTGTGCTGTGACACTGGGGGGAACTGGGGGTCCCCACCCATGGGCACCCACATGTGTGTGTGTTGCCACTAAAAGCTCCCCCTCCCCGTGGAGGCACAAAGATCCCAAAGGGCTGAGAGAAGAACAATTTCCTGAAATAGCAACAAGACAGAATAAAACCAACAGCAACAGCAACAAGCTTCAGAATCCAAAGGGTCACAGAAGGAACGATTTCCAGTGAAAGCCACAACAAGGAACAAACCCTAGACACTCTCCCCTGCATGTTTCCTCCACCAGAGGAACCTTTCAGGGCCCTGGACCTTCATTGCTCAGATGGCCAAAGTGGCCTTCAGGAGGCTTTGGATTCTCTTGTCCCTTGTCTCAAACCCCTCCTCTGCCGTGTTCCCCACACAACGATGTCACAAAGGCCCTGTAGGGGTGCCAGAGCCTCCCCCTTTTCCAGAGCAGTTGGGATCAGGCCATGGCACAGGGTGGGGTGTCAGAGACAGGAAAAGTTTGATGTCTCAAGAAATTTTGGAACACCTGTGTGCGGCAAGAGTGGGTCAGGCCTTGCTTTTGGTGAGACAGGGCCCCATCTGTCCATCAGTCTGTCAGCCATGGCACACTGGGGACAGTGTGACGCTCTGCCAAAGCCAGCTCCTGAGTGGCTGGGTGACCAGAAGTGCCACCTGGGGAGAGGGCCCTTGGTGGCCCAACTGGCTTAAAAGGCAGAGCATGAGGTGGCCAATTCCCTGACCCTGTCTTGTCTTGGGGTGTCTGTCCCCTCCACACTGGAACCCAGTTGTCAACTGTCTTGGTTTAGAAGAGAAATGTCTGCCAAGGAAAGCAGGAACCTTGCTGGAATGGAAAGAAGACCCACTTTTAAAACTTTTTTTAATTTCAAAAATTATGGGCTTGCAGGCAAAAGTGTAGGAAAAGGAATAACAGCTCTTCACTAGGAAATTTATAAAACAGAACAAAACAAACAACACAAAACCAGAACTTTCAGTCCCACTCAGGGCTCTTTGTTCATCTTTGGTGCAGTTATAACCGCAGCCAGCAGGGGGCGCTGCAGTGAGCGCTCCCGGCCAGCAGGGGGCGCCCCATTTGATCTCGATCCCCTCAGGGGCCATGGCGGGCTGGGACAGGAGGGAGGAGGGGAAATCGCTCCTTTTGCAAACTCATGGGCACCACCACCAGCAGCAGGCAGATGCTGCACAGGCAGCAGGTTGGGTCCTTGTGCCCACTGGCAGTGCAGCAGTATCCCAGGGCCAGGCACGCACCCTGCACAACGCCCAGGAACACTCTCCCTGATTCTAAATGAAAGGAAGGCAGAATGACCCCAGGCAGGTCTTAGGCCCAAAACAGAACCTCTGGTGGCTTTATGCCACAATTCCTGCTAACCCTCAGCCTTTCACTCCCTTTTCCTCCTTCAGCCCTGGCACAGCAGCTCTGGGAATGTTGAATTGCCCTGTGATATTAAGGAAAGCTGGTGCTTGATGATGACTCTGCCAGGGCTCCTCAGGGGGCTCCAGAGCATCTTTGGAGTTCCTGCTCTTCCTGGGCCACTTCTGGTCTTGACACAGAAGCTGCAGGGGGAGTAGAAGGAGAGCAGAGCCACAGCCCCGAGGGCTCTGCAGCTGCAGCTGGAGCACAGGAACAGCCCGGACACGGAGCAGTGCCTTGGGAGGGCAAAATGGGGTACAATTGCAGCTGGCTGGGCCAATGTCCCTGTTCTGCTCTGGGAGCTGCAGACTCTTAAGGAGATATTGTAATTAGGGCCAGGTTTCCTAAAGTTCCATCCCTGCACCATTCCTGTGCACAAACACATGGCTCTGCCACCTCTCCGCCGGTGATTTTGGGATCCTGGGGCTGAGGCGAGTGCGGCTGGAGCAAGTGGCCCACGGGAACAGCACCTGGCCATGCAGGTGGAGAAGCAGCACCGGGAATTTAACAGTGTGCTCAGAGGAGGCCCACGGGGCCAGGCCATGGTGGGGCACTACTTGCCATTCCTGCTTCTCCCAGATTTTGGGACACAGCAGTGACAGCCATCGGGCTCCCAAACCCCTCAGGGCCTGGGCTCAGCCTTGCAGGAGGTCCTGGCCCCAGCCTTGGGGATGATTCGGGTGCTCCTGGGCTTGCTCCAGACAAAGGGCAGTGCTCCAGGAGCAGTTGGCACATCCCGAAGGATCAGCCCAGGGCTGCTGGAGCCCAAGTGCCGCAGGCAAGGACGACATGAGGCAGCCGGGCCCCGCTCAGCCGACACTGCCCGAGGAACATCTGATCCTGCAGGACGTCAGCAGCCTCTGCCAGTGCCGGCCCCGGGGCTGTTGGGGGGTACGGCTGGAGGGGCTGGGATGGAGGGACCGGGACCCCACTGGGGAGCCCCAAGTGTGGAGGGAGCAAAATGGTGGAGGGGAGACCCTCTGGGATGGCAGGGGAGCAGAGACCCTGCAGTGGAGTCTGCGGAAAGGAGGGACCGCAATGGTGGTCCCATAGCACTGGGAAGGGGCCCGGCTGCCATCGCGCTGCAAGTGCCGGGATGGTCATGGGGTGTCTGAGCCGACTGCGGTAGCATGTCCGAAGTCACTGTCACGATGTGTTGAACTGAGCATTGCCAGGGTAAGGCCCTCACAGCTCCGGGAAGTGAAGGGGTACCATGGAAGGGGCGGGGCAGAGCCCTGTCTATCCCCTGTGCCCTGTGCAGGTGAGGAGGGCAGGGATAGGGCAGCTTTGGAGACACCTGGAATCCAGACAGGGTCACTCCCCATGGCCCCACCACAGCCGTGGGACACAGCCACTGCTCAATATTTCCACAGTTTTTCTCTTTTTTCACGACCACAGCCAGAAGTCAAACATTCTTTCCATGACGTTCCAGAAGGCTGCAGTTTTTGCTCAAGAAGGAGGAACCCAGCCAGGTGGCTGAGCACATTGTTGTGGGATTTGCAGTAGTACAGGGGCTCTCTAACTGCATTGGTGAGAGGGACAAAATGATCAATTGCTGCGTTTCCAGACTGGTTCCCTCACAGCTGCCCCTGCAGAGGGGGTTTCCAGCCAGGCCTGCTCTGAAAACCATCAAAGGCCCTCACAGAGCCACTGCTTGGGCTCCCTTTGGGTTTTGTGCTTCTTACAGAGATGAGCAAACCACAGGCAGGCCTTTTTCCCCCACAGAATTCTCACCTCTGCAGCAGCTCTATAACTGCCAGAATCAAAGTCAAGGGGGCGGGGAGGACCCTCAGGTCCTGGCTGCCAGCTGGGGCTGGCCAGAGCAGGGCTGGGCAATGGCCATTGCTGTGCAGTGGGGCTGGGCCATGGCTGGGCCCACACTTTGATGGCCACTGGCTTCAAGGAGGAGGATGTTGGGAGCTCCTTCCTGCCCGGGACTCCATTCCACAGCTGCTCTTGCCAGCTCAGATCCTACAGAGAATGAGCAAGAATGGAGAAGTGTGGAACAGGATTTCTCCCAAAACCCAATAAATCCAAAATGCCTCAACCCCTCAGGAAAGAAACCCCATGAAGAGGATTATGGGAAGCAGGAGAGGGAGGGGGCAGCCCCCAACAGTCACAAATGTTTCATATAGAGGGTCTCAACCATCTCCTGGTTCCCAGCACTGATGCCCTGCAGGGATTTGTGGTGTGGGGGTGGGCTTTGGGTGTTTTGGGGTGTCTGTGCCTTCCTTGACTGACACCAGCTCATGTTGCCCACCCCCCCCCCCAGCCCAGTCAGTCCCGTTGGGTTTTCTCACCCACAGAGTTATGTTGGTGGACTGGGGAATGAGGCTGAGACCCCCTGTGAGGGCTCCCAAATGGGGATTGAGGGCCCCCAAATGGGCGAGGGCAGTCAATGAGGGGGTGCAGAGCAGGCGGGTCAAACCCAAAATTCGGGCACCCAGAGCTCACAGTGCCCCAGAGAGGACAGAGGGAGTTGGCAGGGCCCCCCACCCTGGGACAGGGGTCACCGGGATGTGGTCCACCTTGGACAGGGACTTCCTCATTAAATGTGCCCAGGTGTCCTGCCCACAACCACCATCGCCCAGAAGAGGATTTCCCCCTCTGGGATGTGTCACCAGCAGCACGAAATCCCCACCGAAATATGTTACCCTCAGACGTGGGACCTCTCAGGACAGAACCAGCCCACTGTGAGACATTCAGCACAAACAGCTTCTTCCGTCTGCTGCTGGAGAGAAAAAGTGTTGAGGGGGCACAGGTCAACATCCCCATCCTCTGCAATCTCCCCACCCTTCCCTGCACACCCCACTCCCAATTTTCCTCTTTCCCTGGGTCTCCTTAAAACATTCCCTGCTCAGATGCTCTCTAGGATTGCTGAGCCAGGAACTGGGGCTGAGGGGACATGGCACGAAAGTGAGAAAAATAAGGAAAAAAGAGAAATAAAGGAAAAAGTCAAGGGCAGGGGAGGGCACAGTGGCAGAGCTACCCAGGACCCCCATGTGATGCCTGCTCAGGAAACGAGCACCTCAGGGAGGCTGCGCTAGGCCCTGGGTCACTCCCAAATCTGAGGCAACCAGGGAAGGAACTGTAACCCATGGGCCCACCCAGCCAGTGCCCATCCCTGGCACCC
This sequence comes from Passer domesticus, assembly GCF_036417665.1. Taxonomy (NCBI): domain Eukaryota; kingdom Metazoa; phylum Chordata; class Aves; order Passeriformes; family Passeridae; genus Passer; species Passer domesticus. The sequence continues at coordinate 4,089,698 of NC_087505.1, forward strand.
CCATTCCTCTGGGACTCCAACCATGGGACCCCATTTCCTTCTGTCTCCCCTTCCCTGGGATCCCCATCCCTGGGCTGCAATTCCTCAGGATCTCCAGTCCCAAGGAACCACATCCTGGTAATTCCAGTCCCTGGATCCCCCTTCCCTTGAGGACCTTGATTTCCCCAGGACCCCCATTCTCACAGCGCCCCCCTTTCTCCTGGCACCCCTATGCCTTGGCCCCCATCCCATGATCACAAATCCCTGGAGGCCACGTTGTTCTGGGACCCTCATCTTTGATTCTGAGTCCATCCAATCCTTGGGACTCCCATTCCCATGAGACCCCATCCCTGGGCACCCCATTCCCCTGGACACCCATCCCTGGCTCACTACACAACCTCAGCCTCCAAATTCTGGTAACACCATGTCACCACCATGTCCCACCATCACCCCCATGTCCCACCAGGTCCCCACCCTGCCCCCATCCTGTCCCCACCCTCCCCCAGCAAGGGCCACCTACACGTGGGGACGAGATGTGACCTCACTTCCTTCCCCTTCATCCGAAGTGCTGCCAGCCAGGGGAACGGTGGCCACAGCAGCGAGTGACAGCCAGTCCACATGGCTGGGGACACCGGGATGGCTGGGAAGGTGGTGATGCTGCTGTGGGGTGAATGCCTCAGGCACAGGCCTGACACCCCAAGGGATGGGCCCTAATGGGGCAGAGACCGGTGGGGAGATGGCACAGGGGGGCTGCGGGGTCCCCTGAGCTCCCCAACGAGAGCAGAGCCATTGCATTAGCATGGAGCCCAGTGTGACCAAACTTGTGGGGCGGCTGTGGGGATAGGAACAGGGGGACTAAGCAGGAGAAGTGGGATAGGGGGACAGGAACAGGGTGATAGAGATGTGGGGACAAGGATTTTGGAATCTTGGGGCTGGGGAAGCTGTGGGGACAGAGACAGGGGAACAGGGATGCAGGGACAGAGACAAGGGCCATGTACCATGTGGATGGGCCAGGGGGACAGGTACCATTGGAATGGGATCATTGGCACCAGGCCATGGGGATGTGGCCTTGGGGACAGGTGCTGTAGGGCTGGTGGAGGTGAGCTGTGCAAACATGGGTTGTCCACAGTGTCCCCTTTAACTGACAGTCCAAAGAACAGAGACTACGGCCCTGAAGACCCTCACTGGATTTCTTGGTCTGGTTTAGGTGGATACTCATCAAGTGATTGTTTGCAGCTGTGTTTGCTGTACTGCCATGGTACACTGATTCGAGCAGGGCTTGGCCAGAAGTGGCTTGCTCTATACCCTTACACCTGCTTCATAATACCCGTTCATCACAGCAGCCCATGAATTTTCCCACCTCTTGGCCAAATGAACTTTCTGGCATTATTTTGGTGATACCCCACAGAAAATCCCTCATCTGCCTCACGACCACCATGATGGAGGGAGATTGAAGCCCCCTCCCGAAGACTGAGACCCTTATAATTCTAACACAGGGGTGTTGGCCTGACTGAAGCGAGTTGTTTGCCAAGTGTTGCCTGCAGGTGTGGTTGCTGGACCAAGAAAAAAATGGGTCCCACTCACTGCTGAGAACATGGACTGTCTGTACCCCTTTTCAATACACTTATTCTTCATTGTATTTACCTGTTCCCCCCTCAGTGGAGGACTATAATAGACCCCTGAGTTAACCAAGGCTTTGAGATTCTCCCTGATGTGACAAGATGGATCTATTGGCTGGACCACAAGGATTTTATCTCTCTGTTGGTATCTATACTCCCGCTCCTCTTTTTTTTCCTCTCTATCCTTTCTCTCCTTTCTAATCCTTCTATCGCATTTGCTGTGGGCACTCAATAAAATATGCATTTGCTTTAATTAATACTGAAATTTTTTGTGGGTATGTTCTGATTTGCTCAGGGGGTTTTCTCTGGGGTTTGGGATGCACGGCTCCCCCCACACATACCAGCGGCATGGGGGAGGTTGTTTCCGGAGATGCTACCTCTGATCCTGAGGCCCCAGGGGATGGGGATGGTGTTGCTGAACACAGGGCTGGGCAACACACATTTGTATCTCGAGGGAGACAGGCGCAGCAGGGAGCAGACGGCACTTGCTTGTCCTGGGTGAGTGGGGACCTCAAATCTATCACAGGGATTCAAATTCCTGAGAAAGTTTCTCCTTCCCAGCTGACAACATGGGCCGCTGGTTCTGGGGAGAGGAGGAAGAAGCGTTTGGCCACTTCTGTGGCCGAGACCCTCGCAGCCTGGTGGGGCCGGACTGTGAGACCACAGACCCTGCCCCACGGGCCGTGTCTGGGCCGCTTGGCCCGCCCCCCACCAGGTTTGGAGGCTGTCACCCCCCCACCTGGGCCTGGCCCACCGCTCCATTGACCAGGTCTGGTTTCCTTGGCCTGACCACCAAGCCCAAGACTCCGCCCCGCACAGCAGCACTGGGTCCAAGTAGCCTCTGCTGCTGCTGGTTTTTAAAAATAAAAAAGAGGGGAAAGGGCTACTAGCTCAGTGGACTTCTGAATTTTCTAAATAGTTATTAGTGACTTTCTTTAGCAGTTCTCTGTTTCAGGATTCTGCAGGTCTGTTTCAGACCAGGAAGGACCTTCAGGCATGTCAAAGAACAACATCTCCAAAGAATGGACCTTCTCCTGAAACTCAGCTGTTTGGATTTGAAACAATGAACATTTCTTGCATGGTGTTTGGATTTCTGATATTGTAAACCTTGTGTCAATGATATAATACAAGTAGATATTCTACAGGTAAAGAATATCCTTGATCATTCTATGCCAGCACTTGATTGAGATTTTGATTGGCCACGGATGAACCTCTCGGATGTGTTTGTTCTCTCTTCTGCAAGGGTCTGGCAGAAGAATTACAAAGGCAATCTTCTTTTCTCTTTATTATAATAAGAGGGGTGAGATGTTGCCACATTTCTCTTCACAGAGAAAAGCAAGTCACGACTCTTCCCAAGAATATTTCTGGATTTCACATTCTCTGAACATCAGAGAAAGAGAAAACATAATTCTTACCAGTTTCTGTGCCTGTGTTGTGTCAAAGTAATTGCAATATGGAGATTGTTTACCCAAAGTGAGGATGTTTTGTTCCCTTGGCCTATCAGGGCCAAGAATTGTGTGTGTCGGACTGTCACGAGACAGTCACGAGAGAATCGGAGATGAGTACGGTTCTGTGCAGTTGTGAGCAAGGGTGAGTGCAAGGCAGATTCAGTTTAGATGCAATGTATATAGTATAATATAATAAAGTAATTATTTAGCCTTTTGATGATGGAGTCAGATGCATAATTTCCTCTCCCTCTCTCACGTCGGAGTCACCATTGATTAGTAATAGTCCCCTGCCTGGGTACCTCCATGTCCCCCAGACACCTTTCTTGGGTCCTCCTGGCTCTGCCCTGTGTCCCTTCACCCCTCTATGGAATGACCCCATCCATGACATCCCCCATCACACCCACCTCCCCCCCATCCCTATCCCCCCTCTCCAGGTGCCAGCCCCTCCCTGCGGCCTCAGCCCTGTCTGTGTCCCCGCAGTGCCCGTGGCCGATGCCACCATCACTCTCAGTCCCCTGGCACACCAGAATTGTGCAGGTGAGCCCATGACCCTGCACTGCTCGGTGCAGGTGGGCTCAGCCCCTGTCACCTTCACCTGGCTGCACAACGGGCAGGAGGTGGCCCGGGGTCCCCTCCTGGAGCTCGGGGACATCGATGTGGGACATTCGGGCACCTACCAGTGCGTGCCCACCAACCAGCTGGGACAGGACTGGCACTGCGTGTTCTGGGCACTCAGCCCAGAGCTGGCCCTGGAGGTGACACCTGGCTCACCCTGGGTCACAGGTAGGGTCACACGGGGTCACTGGGGTTTTCAGGACCCCCAGGGTTCAGAGTGACCCAGCTGTGTCGCCCTGTCTCCCCAGCAGTGGCTGTGAATGTCGGCAGCACCCTCCTGTTCCTCATCCTGCTCCTGGCTATCATCAGGGACTATCAATGGTGGCACTGTGTAGGTGGGTGACAATGGAGGGGATGGGGGTCCTGGAGTGAGGGGAAGCCCTCAGAGTGGGGTCAGAGATTGGCAGCACCCAGGGCCCCTAAGCTGGGGTAAAGTGATCCTGCAGTGACCTCAGCTGGGGGTCCTGGGGGATCTGGGGGGGGATTTGGAGGGTCTTAGTTGGTTTCCAGAGCGATCTCTGGGTGCACTTTGAGGAATATTGGAGTGACACCATGTCCTATGGTGATGTTATGAAGCTTGTATCCCCAGTTGGGTGTTCTGTTTATGCAGGATATTATAGTCTGTGCCTTCAAGACTGGCTGAGAGCGAAGGGAGAAGAAACAGAGTTTTTTTATCAAGAGCAAGACTCACTCCTCCACAGTCTGCTGAAACACTGTTGTCATCTTGGCACAGACATGTTGTTGTCTTGCCACAGAACACTGCGCTCCTTTTGCTTTTTAGTTAGTTAGGGAGTTTAGCTAGCTGAGGCAGTTCGAGCTTTTCCTGGACTGTTTTTCTCTCCCTTTTCTTGGAACCATTAGAACCTAATCCACACTGGAACTCTGGGAAACACCAAGGAAACATCGTACTTTGCAGCCTGCTGGGGCCTACTCTGCAGCCTTTCCAGTGCTGGAGGGGCTAATAACAGAGTGACCACCCACAGGAGAGACTTTATGACAATTTGCCATCTCTTCAGAGCAGCAAATTAGTTTTGTCATCCAGTATTGTTCATGTTGTGTGCTGGGCAGTGCTTGGCATGTTAAATAAACAGGTTCTTTACACCTCTCCGAGGACTCCTTCCTGAATTGGTTGGGGGGGGAGGGCCTTGTGGGTTTGATTTTTGGAGGGGCCCTTTTTGGAGGTTCTCTCCCAAATTTCCCCTAAACCAGGACACACTGGAAACTCCTTGAGGGTTTGGGGAGGTCCATGGGGGCCATACAGGGATGTTGGGGGATCTTTTGGGGGTCCTGGGGGAGTTTGGGAAATGGCCCTCCATGCCAGGCTTGGGGTTCTGGGGGCTCAGCGGGTCAGGCACACCAGGAGGATTTAGGGTACTGCAGTGGTGCAGAAGTTCTAGGTGGTTCAGTGATGCTCAGAGTGTCTGGGTGAATCAGGGGTCTGGTTGGAATCACAGCTGCAGTGGGGATTTGGGGGTCCCGTGGGTGGTTGGAGCTGTCAAGGTCCCAGGAAGGTCCCAGGAAGGTCCCTGTGACAGGGAACAGGGTCACCCCCTCTCCTTTCCCTTGCTGCCAGGAAGCCCCAGGACAGGTGAGTGGGGGGCTTCAGCTGCGACACCCCTTTCCCACTCCCCAGACACCACCCAGGACCCCCCTTATACTCACAGGACACCCCAGAGGAAAGGGTGGTGCTGGACCCCCACGTCATGGGAACTGAGTGGGCAGAGGGTGAGTACGAGGGGGGTAAGTACAGGGAAACATCACCCATGGGTGTCATCCCCTACTGTGGACCAGCGCAGAGCTGTCAGGACCCTACAAGGGACAGCAGGACCCCTGTGATACCCACAAGAGTGTGCTGCAACACTGGGGGGTACTGGGGACATTGAGGGGCATTGACTCCCCCAGGGTCCCTTCTTCTTCACAGCACCCCACGGGGCTCCTCATTTCCCCTTCCAGTGCTGGTGGGGGGGGGCACGCAATGTTTTTCCCTCTTACTGCACCCAAAATGCAGCTTTTTGGTTAAACTGTATGAGAAACAAGTCTCACTCTTTAAAATTTGTAAATGTTTAATAAGGGATAAAAGGGTCAGTAAACAGCATGCTGGGTGCTTGGCAACTGCCAGATGCACATGGTTACCTACAACAATTCTTACACACCTTTTCATTGTATTGGTTAAATACATACTCATGAGGATTATACATATGCAAACATTGTTTTTGAGTTTACATGTTCTGGGAATCCTTTTGTTTGGTTTGACCCTGTCCTAGGGTGACATTATGATGCTTGTATCCCCAATCAGGTGTTCCATTTATGCTGGATATTATATTCTGTGCCTTCAAGACTGGCTGAGAGCAAAGGCAGGGAGAAGAAGAAGCACAGAATTTGTTATCAGGGACTGGATTCACTCCTCCACAGTCTGCTGGAACACTGTTGTTGTCTGGGCACGGACGGGGGAGAACACTGCTGATAAACGATCTCAAGCCAAGTCTAATGAGCTGTAGGAAAAATATATCACACCCAAGATAGCTCAGCCACCTCAGATGGCATAAAATCAGCAGGATGGCTTCTGCGGTAGTGTTGGAAATGAAAAACTTTTAATAAAAGGCAAAATAACAAATCTCTTTACAGAAAAAACCTGAGCCAGGGGCAAGAGGCTCTTGCTCCTGATAAAACACCCCATAAAAGCGATTAGTTCCTGTGTTCTCTTTTTTTCCTAGTGAATTGCTTAAGTGGGACTTTTTGGCTTCTGTCCAATTGGCTATCCTTAAGTTTGAGGTGAAGTCCCCAAGGTCCTATGAGGTGTCTTTTTACCCAATTGAGGAGAGAAACTTCTGGGCTTTTATCCTTTTTAAGGAGACAAAGGATACTTTGGTCACTCCATCAACAGGGGGCACATTCCTACATACATCTTGGCATGGGGGGGTCTTGTTCCAGGGTTTGGCAGTTCCAGAAATGTCCCTGCACATTCCTGGTCAGGTGCCTGTCCCAGAGGTGGCACATCCTGAGGACCCCTGTCGATCCAAGTGTGGGGCCCAGCCATGGCCCAGCCCCACTGCACAGGGATGGCCATTGGCCAGCCCGGCTCTGCTCAGCCCCAGGTGGCAACCAGGACCTGAGGGTCCCCCCCACCTCCTTGGCTTTGATTCTGGCAGCTTTAGAGCTGCTGCAGAGGTGAGAATTCTGTGGGCAGAAACAGGCCTGCCTGTGGTTTGCTCATCTCTGCAAGAAGCACAAAACCCAAAGGGAGCCCAAGCAGTGGTTCTGGAAGGGCCTTTGATGGTTTTCAGAAACACCCCCTGCAAGGGCAGCTTTGAGGGAATCAGTCTGGAAATGCAGCAATTGATCATTTTTTCCCTATCCCCAAGGGACTGAGAGAGGCCCTGATATACTGGAAATCCCAGAATTATCTGTTCAGCAATCTGACCGGGACTCATTCCTGAGCTAACCAGGCAGAGCTGAACAAAGACCATTTCTCCCGGTTTCAAAAAAAGCTGTGTTTTGGGTCCAATAAGAGGGACAAGTATCCTATGCCCCCTGGCACTGGGGGAGGGAATGGGGAGGCCCTGTGGGTACTGGGAGCCCTGGAACTGAGAACTCTGGGCAGCCCCGCATGGGAACTCCACTCATGTTCACACCCTGGGCATGGTGAGCACCCACAGGAGCTGGTGGCAGGGGGAAACAAGGGTGGTGCCATTGGGCAGGGAGCCCTAGTGTCCCCAGTGCTTCACAGTGTCACAGCACATTCCCATAGATGCTACGGGGGTCATGCTGTCCCTCATAGGGTCCCAACAGCTCCACATTGGTCACTTGTGGATCCCAAGGTGGGGCAGGGCCAGGGGACACCCATGGGGGCCCTGAGAGTGACACCGGTTGTGGGGACCACAGTGGGAGGTGACGACCATGGGTGACGTGTCCCTGTGTCCCCCCTGAACTCATCCCCTGCCCGCTCAGTGCCCATGACGTGGGGGTCCAGCACAGCCCCCTCCTTTGGAGGGGTCCTGTGGGGATAAGGTGGAGTCTCCGTGGTGTCTGGGGAGGGGGAAAGGGAAGTCCTGACCTCAGCCCCCCACTCACCTGTCCTGGGGCTTCCTGGCAGCTGCAAGGAAAAGGGGAGGGCATGACCAGGGGAACCTGGGATCCCTGAACCTTCCTGAGACCTCGGCAGCTCCAACCACCCATGGGAACCTCAAATTGCCCACTGCAGCACCGATTCAAACAGGACCCCTTCTTCCCCCCTGGACACTCCAAGTACCCCTGAACCACCTAGAACTTCTGCACCACTGCAAGGCCCCCAGCCCACCTGGTGCCCCCAACCCTCTGAGAGCTCAGAACCCCAAGCATGGCAGGGACGGGCACCCCCCAAACTCCTCCAGGACCCCAGAAAGATCCCCCAACATCCCTGTATGGCCCCACAGAGCTCCCCAAACCCTCAAGGAGCTCCCAATGACACCACAATGTTCCTCAAAGCCCACCCAGGGATGCCCCTGGAGCCCAACCAAGGCCCTCCAAATTTCCCCCAAATCCTCCAGAACCCCCAGCTGAGGTCACTGTGAGCTAAGTTTCCCCTTGCTCATTGGCTGTGGGTCCTGTCAATCTCTGCCCCCACTCTGGGGTCTTCCCCTCACTACAGGACCCCCATCCCCTCTCCATTGTCACCCACCTACACAGATCCACCAGTGACAGCCGCTGATGACAGCCAGGAGCAGGAGGAGGAACAGGAGGGTCCTGCTGACATTCACAGCCACTGCTGGGGAGAGAGGGCGACACAGCTGGGTCACTCTGAACCCTGGGGGTCCTGAAAACCCCAGCGACCCCGTGTGACCCCACCTGTGACCCAGGGTGAGCCAGGTGTCACCTCCAGGGCCAGCTCTGGGCTGAGTGCCCAGAACACACGGTGCCAGTCCAGCTGGTTGGTGGCCACACACTGGTAGGTTCCTGAATGTCCCACACTGACGTGCCTAAACTCCAGAAGGGGACACTGCGCCATCTCCTGCCCATTGTGCAGCCAGATGAAGGTGACGGCAGGTGCTGAGCCCGCCTGCACCAAGCAGTGTAGGGTCACGGGATCATCTGCATGCACCTGGTGTGAAAGGGGACCAGTGGTGATGATGGCATTGGCCACAGGCACTGCAGGGACAGAAACAGGGCTGAGGCCACAGGGAGAGGCTGGCAGCCGGTGTTGGTGGGATAGGGATGGGGGGACGCGTGTGTATTGGATTTTACCAATATTGCTGATTGGGATGTGCCTTGGCTTCTCTGGCTTGCTGCTGAGCCCAATAGCAGCAGCTGTGGTGTTCCACCCCAGAAACACTTTGGCTAGCTGTGAGTCGCAGGTGAGCATGTTGGGGCAAGCCCAGGCATGCTGGAGCTCCGGTGCTTCCTCCATGGAAGGTCCGCCCTTCAGATTCTCTGACAGAGAAGCTTTAAGGCGATGGTGAAGGAAGGAGTTGGTCCTGATAGAGAGTTTTAATCCAGAGTTTTTTTTCTGGGCTGCATTCTGGCCCCTGAATCTAGCAACAACTCCACCAGAACTCCCTGACTGTGCAGTGTGCTTGTCCTTCTGCCCGGGGGAGAGGGGGAGGGGAGGGAATACAAGGACCACCAATCAGGTACGGGGTGGGCAGGGGTGAAAAGGACACCCGGATGGGCCAATGGCCCGCAGGGGTGGATAGCATCTTTTGAATCTGCCCAATCACTCAACGGTCCTCTGGAATTCCTAGGTTGATAGACAGTACCCAGCAGGAGTCAGGTGGGGGAAAGGAGAGGTGATTGACACACTTGGGGAAGGGATCTTCAGGAGAGGGACCTGGGAAACTGAGGCAAACCATGACAACACACCGCAACAGGTGTGATAGGGGATGTAGTGGCTGAAGTCACACACCAGAGGGGTAAGGTGACACAGGGCAGAGGCGGGGAGTCACAAGAAAGGTGTCTGGGGGACATGGATGTACCCAGGCAGAGGACCCAAGGCCTACAGTGTGAACAGGTGAACGAACTCCTTTCACTGGTAGCCGAGCTTGAGGAGGAAGTTGAAAGATTAAGGAGTATCAGGGATAGTGAAAGGGAAATAGACTGGTGGAGTTCAGCCTTTACATCTTTAAGAGAGGCCCACCAAGAGTCAGAGGACTCATATGCCTCTCACTCTCAGGCAATAGAAGGGCACCTGGTAGATGAAGAGGAGTGGAAATGCATCCCTGCTCAGGGAGGTAATAATAAAAATTCCTCCCACCCCCATCCCCTAACCAGGTGCCACTTCAGAATAGGTATGAGGCCCTGGATCTAGAGAGCCAGCCAGATGATTTAGAAGAAAATTATCTGCCCAGTGAGCCTCCCAATTATGACTCATCTAAAAGATGGATTACCACCTCTAACATCAAGAAGAAAATAAGGGCAATTGTAGTGGGTAATTCCCTTCTGAGGGGAACAGAGGGTCCCATATCTCAACCAGGCCCACCCCACAGAGCGGTCTGCTGCCTCCCTGGGACCTGGGTGTGAAATATTACTGAGAGACTTCCTAGGCTGATTCAGCCCTCTGATTATTACCCACTGCTGATACTCCAGGCTGGCAGTGATGGGATTGAAAAGAAGAGTGTCAAGGCGATTAAAAGGGACTTTAGGGCACTGGGTCAAGTGGTTGATGGGACAGGAGCACAGGTAGTGTTCTGCTCAGTTGCTTTGGTGGCAGAGAAAAATGATGAAAGAAATAGGAGAACTCATATCATTAACAAGTGGCTAAAGGGTTGGTGTTATTGGCAAAATTTTGGATTCTTTGATCATGGGGCAACTTTACAGCACCTGCTCTACTGGAACCAGATGGGATACATCTCTCTGTCAAGGGCAGAAGGTTTTTAGCTCATGAACTGGCAGACCTTGTTGAGAGGGCTTTAAGCTAGGTCTGAAGGGAGAAGGGGATGCATCTGGGCTGTCTGGAAGCAGGGTGGTAGGCCTGAGATAGGAGTGAAACCAGTAGCCCAGCTGAGGTGCATGTATACCAATGCACGCAGCATGGGTAACAAACAGGAAGAGCTGGAGGCCATGGTGCAACAGCAGAGCTGTGATGGAATTGCCATCAGGGAAACGTGGTGGGATGACTCACATGGCTGGAGCGCTGCACTGGATGGCTACAAGCTCTTCAGAAAAGACAGGAAAGTGAGAAGAGGCGGAGGGATGGCCCTTTATATTAAGGAGGCTTTTGACGCCATAGATATTAAAACTAATGAAGATGGAGTTGAATGCCTATGGGTAAGTATTAAGGGGAAAGCCAACAAGGCTGACATCCTTCTGGGAGTCTGTTATTGACCACCCAACCAGGTAGAAGAGGTGGAAAACTTATTCTATAAACAGCTAGGTACTGTTTCAGGATCATCAGCCCTTGTTCTTGTAGGTGACTTCAACCTACCAGACATCTGCTGGGAAATTATTATAGCAGAAAAGAGGCAGTCCAGGAAATTTTTAGAGTGTATGGAGGACAACTTTCTGTCACAGCTGGTGGATGGGCCCACCAGGCGAGGTACTATGTTAGACCTGCTGTTTTGAAATAGAGATGGGCTGGTGGGAGATGTGGTAGTTGGAGGCCGCTTGGGGCAGAGTGATCATGAAATTATTGAGTTCTTGATATTTGGTGAAATGAGCAGAAACAGCAATAAGACTCTTACATTGGACTTCTGGAGGGCAGGCTTTGGCCTACTTAGGAAACTTATTCAGAGTTCCTTGGGAAGCAGCCCTTAAAAACAAAGAAGTCCAGGATAGGTGGGCATACTTCAAAACAGAGATCTTGAGGGCACAGGAACAGATTGTCCCTATGTGCCAAAAGACAAGTCAATGAGGTAAACTTCCAGCTTGGATGGGCAAGCAGGTCTTGAAGGAACTTAGGAATAAAAGGAGGATGTATCCTCTTTGGGAGGAGGGTCAGGTCTCTTAGGAAGTATTTAAGGGGGCTGCTAGAGCATGTAGGAAAAATACTAGGGAGGCCAAAGTTTGGTTTGAACTTAAAATGGTGACTTCAATAAAGGATAATAAAAAATGTTTTTACAAATATATTAATAGTAAAAGGAAGGGTAAGACCAACCTTTGTTCTTTACTGGATGAGAGAGGGAACTTAAGAGACTGCAGATGAGGAGAAGGCAGAAGTGCTTAACACCTTCTTTACCTCAGTCTTTAGTGGGAAGACAGCTTGTCCCCAGGACAACTGTCCTCTTGGGTTGGTTGATGGTGCCAGGGAACAGGATGGTCTCCCCATTATCCAAGAGGAGGCAGTCAGAGAACTTCTGAGATGCATGGATATTCATAAACCTATGGGACCAGATGGGATCCACTCCAGGGTGATAAGGGAGCTGGCAGATGAGCTTGCCAAGGCACTCTCCATCATTTACCAACAATCCTGACTCACTGGGGAGGTTCCAGGTGACTGGAAGCTGGCCAAACTGACAACCATTTACAAAAAGTTTGGGAAGGAGGATCCTAGTAATTATAGACCAGTCAGCCTGACCTCAGTACCTGGCAAGATAATGGAGCAATTTATACTGAGTGTCATCATGCAGCATCTACAGGATGGCCAGGGTATCAGACCCAGCCAGCAGGGGTTTAGGAGGGGTAGGTCGTGTTTGACCAACCAGATCTGCTTATATGACCAGGTGACCCGCCTGGTGGATGCAGGAAAGGCTGTGGATGTGTCTATTTGGACTCCAGCAAGGCCTTTGGCACTGTATCCCACAGCACATTCCTGGAGAGGCTGGCAGTCCACAGCTTGGACAGGAGCACTCTGTGCTGGGTTAGGAACTGACTGGATGGCTGGCCCAGAGAGTGCTGGTGAGCGGTGCTGCATGCAGCTGGCAGCCAGGCACCAGTGGTGTCCCGCAGGAGTCTGTGCTGGGACCAACTCTGTTCAATATTTTTACTGATGACATGGATGAGGGGATTGAGTCGTTCATTAGTAGGTTTGTGGACGACATTAAGCTAGGATCATGTGTCTCTCTGTTGGAAGGTAGGATGGCTCTGCAGAGAGACCTGGAACAGTTGGATAGATGGGCAGAGTATAACAAGATGAAGTTTAGTAAGTCCAAGTGCCGAGTCCTGTACTTTGGCCACAATAATCCCCTGCAGTGTTATAGTCTGGGGACAGTGTGGCTAGACAGTGCCCAGGCAGAAAGGGACCTGGGAGTACTGATAGACAGCTGGTTGAACATGAGCCAGCAGTGTGCCCTGGTGGCCAAGAAGGCCAACAGCCTCCTGGCCTGCATTAGGAGTTGTGTGGCCAGCAGGATCAAAGAGGTAATTCTCCCCCTCTACTCGGCACTGGTGAGGCCGCATCTTGAGTTCTCTGTCCAGTTCCCCAGTTTAGGAAAGATATTGAGACGCTTGAGCATGTCCAGAGGAGGGTAACAAGGCTGGTAAGGGGCTTGGAACACAAGCCCTATGAGGAATGGCTGAGGGGGCTGGGGTTGTTTAGCCTGGAGAAAATGAGGCTCAGAGGTGACCTTATCACTCTCTACAACTTCCTGAAAGGTAGTTGTAGTCAGGTGGGGGTTGGTCTCTTTGTCCAGGCAGCAACTGGCAGAATGAGAGGTCACAGTCTCAAGCTGTGTCAAGGGAAGTATAGGTTGGATATTAGGAAAAAGTTTCTCACGGAAGAGTGATAAAGTACTGGAATGGTCTGCCAGGGGAGGTGGTGGAGTCACCATCCCTGGATGTGTTTAAAAAAAGACTGGATGTGGCACTTGGTGCCATGGTTTAGTTGAGATGTCAGGGAACAGGCTGGACTCTAATGATTCTGTGATTCTGTGAAATACACCTTTTATTGAATGACCACAATAAATGCGATAGAGGGATTAGAAAAGATAAAAGAGAGAGAGAGAGAGAGAGAGAGATAGAAAGGGGGTTGTCCTGGCTTGTAAAATAAGCATGTATTCTATTTTTGCCATCTGTTGGGGGTTAGGCAGTTTTTCTTATCTCTTTCAAGAACAATGACACTGCCAGGAAGATAATCTCCTGCTAATGGGCTATTGAATTACTCACTGTGGCTGGTAAGATTAGTTACATCATCCCATTGGGAGATGCTCCGCCCAGAGGGAGGAGCCAAGCATCCCTGCCACCATAAAACAAGCACTTCTGAGACCACAGACAGCCTTCTTCGCTGGATTTCCCAGAGGAATCAGGAACCAAGGCCCAGCTGCTCCTTCGCCGCATTTTCAGAAAGGATCTACACCCTTCTGCAGATCACCGCTCCAGGAGGAGCAGCCACCATCTGGCTGGACTACTATCAGCACCCTGACTTCTCAGGGTGTCAGGTTTTTCTCACTCTGCCAGTGGTTTTTTTGCTTGTGCTAAATTACATTGTTATTTAGTTTTTTTCCTTCCTAGTAAAGAACTGTTATTCCCATTCCCATGTCTTTGCCTGAGAGCCCTTTTAATTCTGATATTGTGATAATTTGGAAGGAGGGGTTTACCTTTTCCATTTCACAGGAGGCTTTTTGCCTTCCTTCACAGACTCCTGTCTTTTCAAACCAAGACAGGGGTATAGCTATCAAATGTAGAGATGAAATCCTCATGGTCCAGTCAATGGGAAATTCGCCTAGTCACGTTGCAGAGAATCTCAAAGTCCTGGTTAACTGAGGGGTCTATTATAGTCTTTTGCTGAGGGGGGGAACAGGTAAAAGACAATAAAGAATAAGTCTCTTGAAATCACTGAGGGACAACAGGTATTGAAAACAGGTATGGACAGTCCATATTTTCAGCAGTGAGCGAGACCCATTGTTCTCTTGGTCCAGGGAACACACATGGGCAAACATCTCACTTCGATCATGCCAGCTTCCCTCCCCCATGTTCAGATTACAGGGGTCTCTGTATCAGTCCTTGGGAGGGGGCTTCCATCTCCGTTCATCATGGTGATTGTGAGGCAGATGAAGGATTTTCTGTGGGGGACTACCAAAGTTACCCCAGAAAGTTCATTTGGCCAAGAGGTGGGGAAAATCGTGGGCCATTGTCGTGAAGCAGGTGTAAGCATATAGGGCGAATTGCTCCTTCACAGCCCTGCTAGAAGCAGTAAACCATGGCAGCACTGTAGACACAGCTGCGAACAATCACTTGGTGAACTTCCACCTCAACCAGGCCAGAACTGTCAGGGTCCTCAGTGGTCCCAGTCTTTGTTCTTGTGACAGTTGTGAAGCAAAAATGAGGGGAAACTTCGGGCCATCTCTCACAGCCACCCATGGAGTGGAGCCCAGCCAGATCTCTCAGGGGCCACCCTGAACATTTAAGATCCCTGCTCACCATTTAGGACCCACACGGCAGGGCTGAGCACACTGCCGGGTCTGTCACACATGTAGGTGCCACTCACGGTGACAGTGAAGTTATTGGGTCCCTTCTGCCCCCAGGACTGTCCTTCCCTATACCAGGTGGTGGCACCGGCAGTCCCTGAGCCATGGCAGCTCAGTGCCACCTGGTCCCATGGCACCGCCAGCCTCCAGGAGGGCTCCATGAGGAGCTGGGTGGTCTGGGTGCAGCCGGTGACAGGGGGACACCAGTGTGCCAGGGCCACCATGCGGTGAGGACAGTGGGGTGGGGACATGGCATCCCCCTAGGACTCACCAGTGAGGTCAAGGGTCTGGGCTGGAAGGGAGAAGGGACAGGACTGGGTGGGGGTGGCCCTGTGGTGACAGCACCAGCTGGGGGATGAGGTATGGGGGCTGTCCAAACTGTCCCCATGGGAACACTGGTGTAGGACAGAGGTCCTGACAACAGGGACTCATCAGTCAACCTGGGCTGAGGAAGAACTTGGGGACACTGTGGACACCCCATGTTTGCACAGGTCACCTCCACCAGCTTCACAGCACCTGTACCCACAGCCACATCCCCATGGCACTGTGGCTGTGATGCCACTCAGCTGGCACCTGTCCTCATGGCCCATCCCCATGGTACACGACCCTTGTCCCTATCCCTGTTCCCTGTCCCTATCCCCACAGCTGCCCCAGTCCCAAGGTTCCTTTTACCACATCATTTCCCCCACATCTCTGTCACCCTGTTCCTGTCCCCACATCCCAGTTCCCACATTCCTGTCCCCTGTTCCTGTCCCCACAGCCACCCCACAACTCTGTCACACTGGGGTCCATGCCCATGCACTGGCTCTGCTAGCACTGGGGACCTCAGGGGGACCCTGCAGTTGCCCTGTGTCCACTCTGCACCGGTGTCTGCCCTACTGGGGCCCATCCCTGAGGTGGCAGGCCCATGCCCACGGCACTCACCCTATAGGAACAGCACCACCTTCCCAGCCATCCTGGTGTCCCTGGGCATCCAGGCTGGCTGTGACTCACTCCTGGTGGTGGCTCTTTGGCCAAAGGGGAAGGAAGCAAGGTCAGGTCTCATCCTCATGCATAGGTGGTCCTTGGTGGGGGCAGGGTGGCCACAATCTGGGGCCAGGCTGGGGACAAGGCTGGGTGGGACAAGAGCTTTCCAGGACTGGGGGGCTCAGGGGGTTTGGAGAACCAGGGATGGTGTCCCTGGGGAATGGGGGCCGTGAGGAGAGGGAAGCCTGGGGATGGGGGTGCCACAGAAATGGAGGTCCCCAGGGCTGGGACGACATAGGGATGGGAGTCCCAGGGGAATGTGGGCTCCAGAGGTTTGGGGTCATGATATGGGTTTCCTAGGGATGAGGGTGCTGGGGGAATGGGGGGCCTTGGAAGAACCAAGGTCCTCAGGAAGGGGGATTTCAGGGGATGCAATGAACAGGAGGGTTCCTTGGGAATGGGGTCCTGGGCTATGGAGATCCTGGGGAATGTGAGTACTGGGATGAGGGTCCTAGAAAGGGGGGGATATAAGGAATGAAGAGTCCCATGATTCGGTTCCCTGGGGAAGAGGGGTCCAGGGATAGGCAGTGGCTGGGGGGGGCATGGGTTGCAGCTCCTTCTCTGGATGCTTCAGATTTTGGTGTGACTCAGAGCACAGCACAGCCCCCACAAGGTGCTGGTGGCCTGGGGATCACACCAGACAGATCCTGTAGTGCCCTGGGTCTGTGTCCCCACATCCCCCGTGACTTTTTCCTCTCTTCATTTCCATTTCAATAATTCCATCCCTCCATTTCACCACCCCCCAGTTCATGCCTTGATGATCCTGGGGAGCACCTGAGCAGGGAACAGGCTGGGGGAACCCCAGGGTGGGGGAAGCAGGGGTGAGGGATCTGCAGGGAGGGCTGGGGAGTCTGTGGGGGATGGGGGTGTCCAGCTGTGCCCCCCAACACTTTCACTTTCTTTTTCCTGGACAAGAAGGAAGATGCTGTTTGTGGTGAGAGTCAGATGGGAAAGAGGAGTGAGTTCTATCCTGGAGGGGCACATCCAGGGGGCTCCTATCCTGAGGAGATCTTGTCCCAGGGGGGACATATCCTGGAAAAGGGGATTCTGTCCTGGGGGATGGCAGCTCGGGGGGGGGTCCAGACTTCTCCTTTATTGCTCGTCCCCTGCAGGATCTGAGCTGGCAAGAGCACCTGGGGAATGGAGTCCTGGGCAGGAAGGAGCTCCCAAACTCCTCCTTGAAACCAGTGGCCACCCAAGTGTGGGGCCCAGCCATGGCCCAGCCCCACTGCACAGGGATGGCCATTGGCCAGCCCTGCTCTGGCCAGCCCCAGGTGGCAGCCAGGACCTGAGGGTTCCTACTCCCATCGCCCCCACCCCCCACTCCCTTGGATTTGATTCTGGCAGCTTTAGAGCAGCTGTAGAGGTGAGAATTCTTGGGGGGCAAAAAGGCCTGCCTGTGGTTTGCTCAGCCCTACTAGAAGCCCAAACACAAAGTGAGCCCAAGCAATGGCTCTGTGAGGGCCTTTGATGGTTTTCAGAGCAGGGCTGTTTGGGAACCACCCCCATGCAAGGGCCGCTGTGAGGGAACCAGTCTGGAAATGCAGCAACTGATCATTTTGTCCCTATCCCCAAGGGACTGAGAGAGCACCAGAACTATTGCACACCAATCTGCTCAACAACCTGACCATGACCCTCCTCCTTCCTGTCTCAAACCTGCATACCTCTGAACCTCATGGAAAGAATGTTTGGGTTCTGGCTGTGGCTGCCAGATAAGAGAGAAAAGCGTGGAAATATTGAGCAGGGGCTCTGCCCTGGGGCCGTGGTGGGGCTGTGGGGAGTGACCCTGTCTGGATTCCAGATGTCCCCAAAGCTGCTCCATTCCTGCCATCCTCACCTGCCCAGGGAAGAGAACAAAGGGGTCCTGGGTCGGGAGAAGGGAAGGAGGGATCTGTGCCTGAGCACCATTTGGGGCAAAAGGGACTTAACTTGGGGAAATTAATTGAATTTATTCTCCATGAAAATCTGAAAAATGAGAAGTGAAACACGGCTTAAAAACACCTTCCCCTCTCCCAAACTGCTCAAGCGGGGGCTTCCTATGGGCTCATAGCCCTCTTTGGGCATCTCCTGATTGGCCGGGGGCTCCTGCAGGGCTGCAGGAGGGTGTCTGCTCCCCGGGGTCCCCCATGGGCTCCGGGGGAATCTCCGGAGCCCCTCATGCCCCTCCTTCCTCCCTGCAGGGCTGTTCTACTCCCAGCTCCCTTTTGCTGCAGTAATTCCATCTCTGCCATTCCCTCAATTTTCCCTTCTCTGTCAGCAGCCCCATTCCTTCCTGGCCCATTCCAGGATAGCCCTTGAGCCCTGGGAGTGGTTGGTGGCATTGCCATGGCAATGGTCGGTCCCGACACAAGTGACAGTGGCTTCGGACAAGCTGTCACACTCGGCTCAGACACATCCCAACCATCGGTTTCATCACAATGTGACAGTCCCAGTTCTTGCACTTGCAGCACGATGGCAGCCACGACTTGTGCTAGGGTTCTGAGCCCAGGATTCCGCTCCCTCCATTTCGGCTCCTCCCCAGTGTCCCTAGTCTGCCGCCATGCCGTCACCTCGCCCCTGGCATCCTGGTCCCTCTGTCCCAGGTCCACCCTCCCGGTGTGCCTGCTCCAGCTGTTTCCCTGATCCACCCCAGGGCCGGGACTGGCAGAGGCTCCAGAGCAGCTCTGGGGATCAGACGCTGCTCAGGGAGCACCGGGTGTGGGGCTTTGGGCACCAGGGGGCACGAGGCAGGGCTGGAACTGGGGAGTGGGATGAGGGAGCTCTGGGGAATGGGGGTGTCCGGCTGTGCCCCCTCAACAGTTTCTTGCCCCGGCAGTTGGTCCTGGCAGTTTTCATCTGGGAGCAATCCTCGGCTATTTGCAATTTTTGGAGGTGGAATCCAAATTTCTGTCCCAGGCACTTGGCCTCTAAAGATGACTCTTTTCCACAGGAAGGAACGCTTCTAGCCCAGTGTCTAGGGGATGGCTAAGACATGGCCCCAGGGTAATGCAGCTTCCACTCGGGTATTCCTGGTGGGCTGCAACGGAGTCTGGATAGCACAGTCCTGTTCAGCACAGCCTGTCTGAGTTCCCAAGCAGCTGCTAGCCGCAGGCAACCTTAGCAAGCTCAGCTCTCAGTGATTTCAGCTCTTCAGCGATTATCAGATCTTTGTGAATTCAGCTCTTTTAGCTTGCTAAGTGCCGGGCAGACACAGAGAAAGAGAGGAGAAGGCTGTGTGAGTTTCCGCAGGGAAATCTTTATTGGGGTCTTCTGCAAAGGCTGTCAGTGACAGCTCTTCTGCTGAACTAGGCAGAAGTAGGGGTTTATATAGGATACAGGGGTTTTGGAAATTGCCCAATAGTAAGGGTCAAGGAAAAGTGACCTATAGTCTTACAGAGAGATAAGCAAGGGTCCAAAGGTGGAGGAGAGGGGCTTCTAAGGTTCAGTCATCACGACTCGGCATTTCCTATCTTAGGCTTCTGACTGCCAGGGTGGCCTTGCAGGCACTGGGCCTGCTACACCGGGGAGTCCAAGGCAAGCCTGAGCTGTCGGTCTTGGCAGCTTTTGTCTAGGAGCAATATGCAGACATTCAGATTTTTAGGTGAGGGAATCCCACTTCTGGTCCCTGATAACTGTCCATGGATGATGGCTCTTTTCCAGAGAAATGAAAGCCTTCAAGCTCAGTGTCTCAAGGTGTCTTGGTTTAAAAGACAAATGTCTTCCAAGGAGGACAGGAACCCTCCTGGAATCAAAAAAAGACCACTCCTTCTAAGTAATACCTTTGAAATTATGGGGCTTTCAGGCAAAAATGTAGAAAAAGGAATTGCCATTCTCGGCTTCTTTTTTCTTACCTCTGTCAAGGTTGGAATTGAAGATTTTGACACGATATTTCACATTCAGGCTTAGATATTTATTATTTCTTATCTGTATTACAAGTCATGAGTTCTACAGCATTCTACTAACAAGCTACAAAAGGGCTATCTATCTTTCTGTTCAAGGTCTTCTAAGGCTAAACAATCAAATTAAGAAATGACACCTAAATTATTTTCACTTTTAATCCAATAACTAATCACTCAAAGTCTGCAATGCAGACAGAAAATTCTCAGCAACAAATCCAACAAGGAATAACTGTTCCTTACTAGCAAATAAATAAAACAGAGCAGAACAAACAATAACAGAAGAACAGAATCCTTTAACCTGCTCAGTGCTATTTGTTCCCCTTGGGTGCAGTTATAACCACAGCTGGCAAAGGGCGCTGGCAGCTCCAGTGGGGCAGAGGCTGCAAGGACTCACTTGCAGTGGGCAGGGGGGTCTACTGCCAGCTCAGAACTACCCAGGATGATCTGGGCTGCTGCCAGCACAGGAGGTTCTCACCCTGCAAATCCATGCAGGCGGTGTCTGGTCTCAGCACTGGAAGTTGCCCAGGTCTGAGTCAAGGGGGTCCACTGGGATCCTTTGGCCAGCGGCAGGCACAGGCAGAAGGGATAAGCAGAAATCGCTCGCAGTGCTGAGCTATGGCACAGAAAGGCCAGGGCGAGACCACTGGCAGCACCTCGACAGCTCCCGGTTCCAGAGCGGGAGAAAGCTCCCAAGGCAAAGCTGCTAAAACCTTTTATTCCCTTCCCCTCAAAGTGATTCTCTTGGAATGTCAGGGCTATCAGCCACTCTTTCCGTGTGACTTGACCACTGGCTGTCCATCTCAGAGTTCCCCCCCTCGCCCTCCCAGCACCTTCAGGATGGCAATGGGAAAAAATTCACTAAGAACCCTAAACCCATAACATTACCCATCCTGAATTTTTTTCCCATACCAACACTGAACTTAAGACTTTTCAACTATATACATACATGCATTATTCAAATGATATATATATATACATCAAGATACAGACAGATTACCCAAAGAGAAGATCGCCTTGAGGAATACATCGTGTTTCTCCTCCTTTTGTGTCACCAACCAGGCGCAACCTGGTCCTTGAGCAAAAACAATCCCACAAGTGGGTTTGCCATTTCCTGAGACATGGTTAATCCAAACGATTTTCCCTAACAGGCCTCTCAGCTGTACCACAGGGATCTTATCTCCATCTACAGTGTGAAGGGACTCTGGTGTTGACTAGCCATGTAGCCTTTGCTGAATGCTGATCCCAGTGCTTGAAGGTCCCCCCTATGCAAGCTCTTAGAGTGGTTTTCAACAGTCCATGACACTGTTCAACCTTCCCAGCAGCTGGTGCATGGTAGGGCATGTGATACACCCACTCAACGTTGTGCTTTGTGCCCAGGTGGTAGCTAAGCTATTCCTGTAATGAGTTAACAATCTGACTCAATTAGCTCTGGGGTGCCATGTTGCCACAGGACTCGTTTTTCCAAGCCCAGGATGGTGTGCTGTGCAGTAGTGTGAGGCACTGGGTTGTGTCCACCATGGTGAGCACACAGCACTTACCTTGGTGGGTTTGTGGCAGTGTGACGTAATCAAACTCCCAGGCCTTTCCATACCTTATTCCAATGCCCACCATTCCTCAGAGCTTTTACTGTCTCAGCCTGCTTAACGGCAGCACTTGTCTCACAATCATGGGTAACCTGGGAGATAGCGTCCATGGTTAAATCCACCTCTCGGCCTTGTGCCAACTTAGAAGTGAAATCTCTGCCCTGATGACCTGAGGCATCATGAGCCCATGGAGCAAGAAACAACTCTCCCTTTTGCTGCCAGTCCAGATCTACCTGTTATACTTCGACTGGGGGAACCTGGTCTGCATGTTCATTATTCTGATGTTCCTTCTTGGCTTGACTCTTAGGCACTTGTGCATCTCCATGGTGGACTCTCACAATCTGCTTCTGCAGCTGCATGGTGATGTCTTGCCACATTTCAGAAGCCCAGATGGGTTTCTCTTTACATTGTCAGTTGGCCTCTTTCCATCTGTCCAGCCTCCCCCACAGAGCATTGGCTGTCATCCATGAGTCAGTGCAGAGGGAGAGCTTTGGCCAATTCTCTCATTTGGTGATGTCCAGGAACAACTGGACAGTCCAGGCAAGGTGTTCAGTTGTTCAATTCCTTCTGTTTTCACAACAGTGATTCCAAAAGCCTGTCAACCTCTCTTTGGGTCTTTTAAGTACCTGTTCCTGAGGTGGTCAATGCCCAGGATCCATAGGGCATCTGGGCCACTTACAATGGGATGTTTCTGCCAGTCCTTCCCAGTCAGGGAATATGGATAAATGTGCATAAAGCAGATGCAATATCAAGGGTATAAAAGTCAGACCCACCATTTTTGTGCACAAGCCTCTGGCACTCACGCTCCCAAGCGCTGTCCCTTTTTCTTTGCTGATTTTTTTTTTTTTGGTCTCAGTAAAACTTCTATGATTAATTCCCACTTGGGGTCTGGGTTGTTTATAACAAATGGTCAGCCAGAACTATCACCCACTTTTTTTGTTAACCCACTCACCTGTCATCCATCCCTGGGGCATCACCCCCTCCTTCTTCCAGCAACTTTCAGATGACAAATGGGAAAAATTCACTAATAAGCCTAAACACAACGCCAGAGTGGGACAAGTGGGAAAAGGAACCTCAAGGCTCCTCCAGCCCTGTGACAGCTCCTCTCAAACAGCCCTGAGGCCAGGAAAGGACAGAAAACACCATCTTCTCAGAAACATAGTTTATCGGAAAATGTATTCAATGCAAATGGAACCCCAAATCCGTGGGGAATTGGAGCTGGTTCCTGGTGGGGCTGGGCCTAGGAGGGGGCTCTTCTGGCTTGGCTCTGGGCTTTGCGCTCCACCTGGGCACAGTACTTTTCGGGCATTCCAGTGACTCTGCAGAGGAAGGAATCCATTAGGCTCCCAATAGATCTGGGACCATGGCCCCACAGCAGGTTCTGTTTGCTGAGGATGCAGAGTGAGCTGGGAGGTGGCCCAGGCTGGGACACCAGGAAGGACTGGAGGAGCCCAGGGAGCCCATGGAAGCAGCACTGGCAGCCCCTGACCTGAACTCCTGCAGCTTCTGCTGCCTGAACTGGGCGAGGCGCTGGCTGCGCTGCTGGACCTCCTGCTGCTGCTGCCGGCCCTCCTCAATGAAGGCCGCCCGCTGCCGCTGCCGCTGCTGCTGCAGCTCCTGGATCTGCCGCCGGAGATCTTCGGCATGGGCACGCTGCCGCAGCTCCCTCTGCTCCTGCTCCAGCTTCTCCCGCTGCAGCTGCTCCTGATGGGCCCTGCGGGAGAGCGGGCTGGCTCAGGGACCCTGCCACAGCCCCCCCACACCTGGTACAGCACCTGGGCTGGCACTGGAGTCCCCAGAGCCACCAGCTGGAACTGGGAGCTGCTTGGCCATGGCCTCAGCCATCCCTTGGTCCCGTGTGCCTCACCTGAGCACCCTCTGGAATTCCTGGCGGTCTTGCTGCACCTGCATGGCCAGGTACTGCTCCTTCTGGGCCACCTGCTCCAGCCGGTCCTGCTTCAGCTGCTGCTCCAGCTCAGCCTTCTTCCGTGCCTTCTCCAGCTCCCGCCGCCGCCATTCCCGGTCTGCGACCTCTTGGTTCCTCTTGGCCCTCAGAGCATCCTGCCCAAATAGAGGAAAATGCTGGGCTTCCCTCAGGGGCAGCTATGGAATCCCTTGGCCATGGCTTTGGCTCTGCCGGCACCACTCCAGGACATCCCCTGGCTCCACAGGGTCTGGTCCTACAGATTCCCCACATCCAGGGGCGCTGCCCCTTGGCCGGCATGGTGACAGGGATGGTGGAAGGGGAGCACGTCACCTGTTCCTGGGCCACTCACCCGTTCTGCCTGCCAGTCCTGGGCCCGCTCCTGTGTGGCTCTGAGCCGGGCCAGCTCCTTCTCCTTCTCCAGGCGCAGTTGTTGCTGCTCCGCCTGCAAGGTGGCCTCCCACTCCTGCGCAGGACGGAGCCCCAGGGTGGGACAGAGCCCCAGGGTGGGACAGAGCCCCAGGACAGCTCCTGCTGACCCTGCCCACCCAATCAGGAGCCCGCTGCTCTTACAGCCTTCTGCCGTTGCTGCTCCAGCACCCGCTCGTCCTCCAGCCTCTCCTGCTCCCTCTGTTGATCCTTCAGCCTCTGGCTCTCCATATTGAAACGTTTAATATCGGCATGGATTTGCTTTAGTCGCTCCTGTTTCTGCTCCCAGGCCTGGAAATGCCATGCAGGGTTGGAGACCACCAAGCCAAGTGCTCCTTCCTCCTCCTCACTCAGGGCAGGGAGGCTTTGGGCCATCTCCCTGGGATGTCACAATGTCCCCAAGGGACCAGAGCTCTGACCCTGGTGGCTACTGTCCCTACTCCTTGAGTGTGGCTGATCCAACTCTGCCAATCCTTTTCCAGCCAGGTGGAAACCACCCTGAACCCCCCTGTTCCCTGCTCGCACCTTCCGATCCTCCCTCTTCATCTGCTCCAGTCGCTCCAGCTGCCTCTGGCCCTCCTGGTACAGCTCCTCAGCCCTCAGTGCCCGCTCCTCTGCATTCTGCTCCATCTGTTTCACAATGTCCTGCCGGGCTCTGGGAATACAAGAGCAGAAGGGTTTCCTGTGGCTCCATCCTGCTCCCCATCATGGGAATGCTGCCATGGACAGGGCTGGTGTGGTTGCACTGGGCTGGATGCCTCCATGGGGAAGAGGGAGAGATGCCCACCTCATCAGCTCCTGCTTCCTCTGGCGCTCCAGCTCCTCCTGGACTTCCATGCCTTTTTCCCGCTCCATTTCCATCATCTTGTCCAGGCGCTTCTCCTCCTCCTCCAGTTCCTTGTTGATCATCCGCTTCTCCAGGACTTGCTTGTCCCGGATCATGTTGCACTTGGCATTGAGGAACAGCTGAGGGGACAAGAGGTGTCTGTGGCTCACACTGGGACACAGGGAGCAGGGAGAGGAAGAGCCTGGGAGCATGAGGAGCAGGGGAGACTCAGCAGTGCCAGTGACAGAGGCGAGCACTGGCCCTACCGCGTTCAGTTCCCGCACGTCTTCCTCCTGCTCCAGCCTCATCCTCATCGCCCGCTGCAGCAGCTTTTGCTCCTCCTGCTGCAGCTCCTCCTCCACATCTATCTGACAGTCCCTTTTGTCCTCCAATTCTGCCTTTCTCTGCTCCTCAATCTGGGCCTTTTTCAGGGCCTCCTGCGGGGACAGAGAGCGCTGCCCAATCCTGGGCACCTTCCCCAGGGCTCGCAGGGATCACACTTCAGGTGCCGCATTCCTGGCACTGAGTGGGGACATGTCAAGCACCTGGGGCCCTGGCACGGCCCTGAGCACCCCTCCCCACACCTCTGGGGAGACACCTTGTGCCTTTGGAAGGCTGGGAGTGCTGGGCACAATTTCAGGGATGATGCTCAGCTCTCAGTAGAGCCCTGAGCCCTGCAGCTTCCCCTGTGCCCCAAAAGGTGGTGGACAGAGGGAGGACCCCCTGTGGGAGGCACCAACCCTCAAATCCAGCTGTGGATCAGGAAAAGGGGGAAGCAGGAAGGGAAATGCCTACGAAAGCAGCGTCCTGTTTGGCTCTCAGGGTCTTCAGCCTGTCCCAGTGCTCCACCTCAGTCGGGGCTCGAGCAGATTCCTTGAGTTTCTCATATTCCTTTTCTCCAATGATGAGACACGGCTGGGGCTTCTCCTGGGGAATGCTGGGGAGCACAGGGAGAGAGCTCAGTGGCACAGAGGTCCCTGTGTTACCTGAGCTGCCCACTCAGCCACCAAGCAAGTCCAGATCAATGTGGGAAGTGCTGGGGAAGCTGTGGGGACCCACCTCTCTTGTTTTGGGGTGAGGCAAGAAGGGAAAATGTGCTGCAAGTGGCACCAGGCTGGGATGCAGGGAGTAGGATCTCCGGGGGTAGCCAGGGCACACTGCCAATCCCTGCTCCCCAGAGATTTTGGGATGCTGCACTGACACCCATTCCCCCAAAACCCCTCAGGCCTTGGGCACAGCCTTACATGAGGTCCCGGATCAGGTCCCTGGTGATGATTCTGGTGGTCTTTGGTTTGTATCTGATGGAGGGCTGCGATTCAGGCTGTTTGGGCACATCCTGAAGGATCACAATGGGGCTGCTGGAGCCCATGACCTGTGGGAAAGGACGATGTGAGTGATCTGAAACCCCCACACTCAGTGCTCCATGGACACCAACTGATCCTGGGAGGAGCTCTGGACCCTCAGTCGGGATGTGCCCTTGGGGGCATGACCGAAGGGGCTGGAGGGAGTGGGGGTCAGGGGCAGACCAGAGGCAGACCTTGGGAGGGAGGGACTGAAATCCCAGTGAGTGAAGCTGCTGACGGCGCAGAAGGCGAGACCCCCGGGAAGAGTCTTCGGGACGGAGGGACTGAGATCCTGAGCCAGTAGTTGCAGCTGCCATGGCACTGTCATAGACTGTGGGAGGTGTGACAATGTCCTGGAGCTGACAGCCCAATGCGATGGGACCAATGGTTGGGACGTGTCTGAACCAATTGTGACAGCGTGTCCAAAGCCACTGTTGCGACATATTGGGACTGACTGTTGCCATGGCAGTGTCCCCAACAGCTCCCAGGACTCATGGCATGTCCTGGAGCAGATGGGGGATGAAAGATGTTGGTGTGGACGCTCCAAGAGCTGGGAAGGGCAAATCCAAGGGAAGGCAGAGATGGAATTGCAGCAGCCAAGAGGAGCCCAAGTATTATAAATACATATTACAATATTGGCTTTTGCAAATATTAAGATGGATTTTATATGTGGGATGTGAAAATAACTGTGTTATAAAGATATTGTTTTTATTTCCGGTATTAATTAAGCTTAGACATAGTAGTGAGATAGCTAATATAAGCATGCTTGTGTTAAAATGCCTGCTTGGATGGGATAACATCCAATGAACATAGGATGAGGACACCTGCTACAGATATGCCAACTATCAGCGCTCACCATCTGAAGACAGCGTGGACCAAGGCCCAAAACTGAAGAAGATGATAAAAAAGGACTAAAAGCACAACTCAGGAATATGCATGCTCTAAAAAGGTGGATCCAAGGAGGAGATATGCTGAACAGTTCTTGGAACATGTAAAGTAGTTTGGGGGAAAAGTTTACCATGCATAAGGGTCTATGGATATGCAACAGGCTGATATAAAAGAAAAGGTATTTAAGGAGTATCCCCGAAGACAACAGTGTGCTCTTGGCTGAGTGCCAACCTTTGCTTTATGGTTCTTGTCTGCTATTGTCCTTTATTAAACTTTTTTAATTTTCACAGGACAGTGAACATGGTTTTCACACCGAGGCTGTGAGAGGAACAGCCCTGCAGGAAGGAAGGAGGGGCACAAAGGTCTCCAGAGATTCCCCCGGAGTCCGTAGGGGTCCCCAGGGAGCAGACCTCCCCCTCCCCCCTACAGGAGCCCCTGGCCGAGCAGAGGATGCCCAAAGGGGGCTGTGAGCCCATGGGAAGCCCCCGCTTGAGCACTTCCCAAGGCACTGAGCCTGGGCAAGGAAGGGCCCCAGCCTGGAGCAGCTGGGGCAGAGCTGCAGCCCATGGAAAGGACTCCTGCTGGAGAAATCCCTGGAGAAGAGACTCCCATGGAAGACAGTGTGGACCGAGGCTCAAAACTGAAGATGATGATAAAAAAGGCAGAGGAGGGCAAGGACTGTGACTGCTCTGGATGAGCAGTGGCAGAAACAACCTGTGCTGAACTGCCCGGGGCCCCCGTTCCCAACTCCCTGCGCTGATGGAGGGAGGAGGAAGAGCCCAGGAAGGAGTCTGGGGTGGGGGGAAAGTGTTTTGAAGGGTTTATTAGACCTCCTTATCCTGCTCTGATTTTGTCAGCAAAATATTCATATTGCTAATTCTGAGGCTGCGTTTCCCATGACAGGATTTGATGAGTGATCCTCTCCTGGTCCGTGTCTCAAACCAGGAACCCTTTGCTCAATTTTCTCTCCCCATCCAGGTGCGGAGGATAGTGAGAGAGTGGCTGAGGTGGGTGCAGGGCATCCGGCCACTGTCCATCCACGGCATAGGAGGAAGGAGGAGGAGGGTCCAGTTCAGGCTGTTGAAAAGAGTGTTGTGGGATTTCAGTAGTTTTGTGGTTTTCTCAGTCCCTTGGCGAGAGGGGACAAATGATCAATTGCTGCATTTTCGGACTGGTTCCCACACAGCTGCCCTTGCATGGGGGTTTTCCAGCCAGTCCTGCTCTGAAAACCATCAAAGGCCCTCACAGAGCCACTGCTTGGGCTCCCATTGGGTTTTGTGCTTCTTGCAGGGCTGAGCAAACCACAGGCAGGCCTTTTTCTGCCCACAGAATTCTCACCTCTGCAGCAGCTCTAAAGCTGCCAGAATCAAAGCCAAGGGGGCAGGGAGGACCCTCAGATCCTGGCTGCCAGCTGGGGCTGGCCAGAGCAGGGCTGGGCAATGGCCATCCCTGTGCACTGGGGCTGGGCCATGGCTGGGCCCCATCCTAGGATTGACAGGGGTCCCCATGACGTGCCACCCCTTGAACAGGCACCCAACCAGGAACGTGCAGTGACACTTCTGGAACCACCACCCCACGGGAGAGGACACCCCATGCTAGGATGTGTCACCCCCTGGACTGGTTTTACCCAGGTCCCCCACAGAACTGGGACCTCCCAAGACAGGACCCTCATGGATGTGACCCCCCAGGACAGAGTCCACACCCCTTTCCAATCTGACTCCCAGCACAAACGGCCTCTTCCTTCTCGTCCAGGAAAAAGAAAGTGTTGAGGGGGCACAGTCCAACACCTTCATCCCTCAAAGCCTCTCCACCCTTCCCTGCACCCCCCACACCCCATTTTCCCCCTCCCCTAAGTCTCCCCAACCTGTTCCCTCCTCAGGTGCTCCCCAGGATTGATGAGCCAGGAAGCAGGGGTGAGGGGACATGGCACAAAAATGAGTAAAATAAGGAAAAAAAGGAATAAAGAGAAGAAAAGGACAAAGGCAGGGGAGGGCACAGAAGCAGAGCTACCCAGGACCCCCATGTGATGCCTGCTCAGGAAACGAGCACCTCAGGGAGGCAGCGCTGGGCCCTGGGTCACTCCCAAATCTGAGGCAACCAGGGAAGGAACTGTGACCCATGGGCCCACCCAGCCAGTGCCCATCCCTGGCACCCCCATTCCTCTGGGACTCCAACCATGGGACCCCATTTCCTTCTGTCTCCCCTTCCCTGGGATCCCCATCCCTAGGCTGCAATTCCTCAGGATCTCCAGTCCCAAGGAACCACATCCTGGTAATTCTAGACCTTGGGACACCCCTTCCCTTGATTCCCCCAGGACCCCCATTCTCACAGGGGTCCCTCCTTGGCCCTGGTATCCCCATCCCTCGGTCCCCATCCCATGATCCCAAATCCCTGGAGGCCATGTTGTTCTGGGACCCTCCTCTTTGATTCTGAGTCCACCCAATCCTTGGGACCCCCATTCCCATGGGACCCCATCCCTGGGCACCCCATTCCCCTGGACACCCATTGCTGGCTTCCTACACTGCCTCAATCTCCAAATTCAGGCAACACCATGTCCCCACCGTCACCCCCATGTCCCACAAGGTGTCCATCCTGCCCCCACCAAGGGCCACCTACAGGTGGGGACAAGATGTGACCTCACTTCCTTCCCCTTCATTTGAACAGCTGCCACCAAGGGAAGCGGTGGCCACAGCAGCAACAGCCAGTCCACATGGCTGGGGACACTGGGATGGCCAGGAGGGTGGCGCTGCTCCTGTGGGGTGAGCACCCCAGGCACGGGCCTCGTGTCCCTGGGATAGGGAGGGAAGTTGGCACAGGGGAACTGCAGGGTTCTCTTAAGTCCCCAGTGCCAGTAGAGCCTGTGTGTGAAGTGACCGGGGTCGTGGGGACAGGAAGGTGGGGATATTACTGGTGGGACAGGGATTTGGGGAGGCATCAGGTGGCTTGTGGGGGTGACCTGTGACAGTGTGGGGTGGCCGTGATGTCCCCATTTTGGGGGTGTCCACAGTTTCCCTGTGCCTAGCCTCACTGTGGGGTGGCCACAATGTCCCTGTCTCTGAGGGGTCCATGCCACACATGGACAGTTTGTGGACACCCCCACACCCCGTGCACTCATGCTTCTGTCCCTGTTGTGCCACCCCCACCTAGCCCTGTCCCTTCTTCCTTCCAGCCCAGACCTGCAGCCTTGCTGGTGAGTCTTCAGGGCATGCCATGTCCCCATCCCCATGCTGGCTCTGGCAGGCTGGTCTTCCCTGTCACCTGCAGGTACCCAGACCACCCAGCTCCTTGTGGAGCCCCCCTGCAGGCCGGTGCTGTGGGACAGAGTCACACTGAGCTGCCAGGGCTCGGGGACTGCCAGTGCCACCACCTGGTACAAGCACGGGTGGTACTGGAGGCAGGAGGGACATGACAACTTCACTGTCACCAAGTGGCACCTGCATATATGACATACCTGGCAGCAGTCAGCCCCCCCATGAGTCTCAGACAGTGGGGCATTTGTGTCTCCAACCTGGCACCCGTGGGGACCCCAAGGGTTCTGGGTGGGCCCCACTCCATGGGTCACTCCCCTGGTGTGACCAGAGAGCCTGACCCCTGCTCTGGGGACATCCCAGAGCATCCCAGTGTGCTGGATGTTACCCAGTGGGTGGTCACTGGTGACAGCAGGTGTGACAGGTCCCACGTCCCCGTCGTGGTTTGACCAGGAAGTGAATTTCTGAAAAAGTTGTGGTCAAACCAATCAGTGGCCAGATTTAAAATTGTCACCTAGTGTGGCCACTGGGCACCTGGATACGCCTCTGAGAACACACAGGGGTTAAAAGCAGAAGATTCACAGAGGGAACTCTCTCTTTTGGAGTCCGGTCAGTAAGTGATCTGACCTCCTCCCCTGTCCAGCTGCATCTGTGTGGGGGAGGCCATGCAGCCTGTGGAAAGGGAAGCGGAGCCCTGCAAGGTGCAGGGGTGGGATGTTTTGGGCAGCACCCCCCCCCCCCCCCCCGCTCCGGGAGAGTGATAGAGAGTCTGTGCTGGCTTGAAGTTTGATATCTTGTGCTGGCACCATGGCCAGGAGAAGAAGGGGGGGGGGGGCAAGGTGCCCAGCCACCGGCAG
Organism: Passer domesticus; assembly: GCF_036417665.1. Classification (NCBI taxonomy): domain Eukaryota; kingdom Metazoa; phylum Chordata; class Aves; order Passeriformes; family Passeridae; genus Passer; species Passer domesticus. The sequence goes on from NC_087505.1 coordinate 4,120,673, forward strand.
ACCACAGTGCTGAAACAATGGCAGCTGTAAAAAACACTGATCCTCCCCAGCTGAGAATTGAGAGGAGACAGAAGATAGGCAAATGAGAAGAAGGCTTGAGTGAGTGAAGAAATGCCAGCAGATGAGAAACACCCTAGATAAGAGGCGAGGATTGCAGTTACCTTTTGACTAGACTTTCCTCTTACATAGCCACAAGACAGAACCAATTTCTCCTGTAATGTAGAGAATGCACCTTAGGGGAGGTGGTTGGCCAAAAGCCAAGAGTGACAAAGCTGTTGTGAGAAGAAGTAGAGAACAGAGACTCATAGGGAGTGTGGTGAAGCCCTCTGCCTTCAGCAGAGAAAGATCTCTGTTCATGAGACCCCTTGGCCCCAAGAGGTGAAATATAGGGGGGACAGGTGTCCCAAATGGTGAGAGGCTGCCACTTCTTAGAACTAAGCAAGGCATTCTTAAAAAGACCTAAGAAACAGTCTGAATCCATGGACAGTGGTGAGAACACTAGACATGGAAAAAAGATGGTCACCACGGCAAATTCTCTCCAGGCAGCTGACACGTGTGACATAGAAACACAAGAAGTTCAAACTGTGTTTCCTGGGGAAGCCCATAGTGCAAGCGGGAGACTCCTCTCTCCTAATAAACTGAAGAGTTGTGTGGAGGATAGGACTGAGAATTGAGTGTTAGAAGGGTGGGGGGAAGAGGAGTATTTTAAAGGTTTTCCATTGTAGATTGTATGTAGTTTTTTTTCCTTTTTTCCCCTTTCGTCCTTATGTTATAGATTAATAAAGTGTTGTGTTTTCCCTCCATTCCCAAGTTAGAGCCTGCTTTGTTCTATTTCCAGATCCCATCTCACAGTAACCATTTTAGAAATATACCTTTCACAGAAACACTAGCATTGTGCCAATCCATGACAGTTCCCCAGACTGGCTTGGTGCTGCAGATGCTGGTACAGGTGCTGCTGGAGGGGCACATGGTTGACACTGTGCTGCCAGGGCTGGCAAACAATTCTACAAGGGTTCCCCACAAACAAGAGGACTTCAGTCTTGCAGTGGGAAGACCCCTGACACAGCCACAAGCATTTGAGGGACAATACTGCACGTCCACCAGGTCTGGGAACTATGGAAAACAAGAAGGGTGAAGCCCCCAAGGCCTTGTAGTGGCTCAAGACACAGGGAGGCTTGGTGAAGCTGCTGTGGTTCAGCTCCCCATCCTTGGCTCTGTGCCTCAGCAAAGTCCCCTCCTGCAGACTGGAATGCTGGATCCAGCTGCTGCTGGAACCAACTGAGCCTGTGCCCCTGGCTCCAGTGTCCCCTCTTAGCAGGGCCCTTAGCCCTCCTCAGCCACCAGCGGCCATTTTGTGTCCTGGGTGGCTCCATCCAAAGGGACAGAGGGTCAGAGAACGGCACAGGAAAAGAGCTAATGGCAGAGAACATGTCCTGATTCACTGCCAGGAGAAAGCTGAAAGCCTGTCTAGTGGAGTGTGGCTGTAGTTAAACAGAGCATCCCCAGTGCAGCAAGTTTCCCAGCCTGTGCATCTGATTCTTGATGAATTTAACCCTGATCCTCCTCCCTGCATCCCACCCTCATGGCTTTACAAGCCCACCATGGACCTGGGCAAGCTGGTGGGTCAGAGAACAGCATCAACACGACAAAGCAGCAGCTGTGACATCCTCTATCAAACAAGGTCTGTGGTGTCACCAGAGCAATCTCTGTCCCACAGGGCAGGCAGCACCTGGAGGGAACCCTGAAATATGATACCCTGCAGAAAACTGCAGCAGGCAAATGAGAGCTGGAGGCAGCACAGGGGGCAGAGCCCTACAGACAGACCCCTCTGGGCAGTAACAAGCTGCGCTGCTCAGATTGCTGCAGCTGCAGAGGAGAGAGGGGTTCTGCCTCCAAAGGGGCTGGACAAGGCAGTTTGGGACTTGTGGTTGTTCTTTTTTCTGTTTGTTTCTCCGTTAGAACACAGAGGACACCTCACAGCTGCTGCTGCAGCCCCAGAATCCTTTGCCCAGGGGCTGCAGCATGGCACAAGCAGCACCTCGCAGGGCACGGTGCCATCCCGACCCTGCTGCTGTTCTTGGGGCTCCAGAGGTGTCCTTTCCCGAGCTCTGGGCTGCCGCTGGCATCGGACTCTGCTCAGTTCTTTTTGCTCTTGGGGGTGTCATACTTTCTCTTGCTCGAGTACCAGAGCAGCAGGGGGATCCCGATGGAGGGCAAGGTCATCACACCAAATGCTGCCCAGTCCAGCTAGAGGGAGAAATTGTTAAGAGAAAAGTCAAAACAGTCCAGGCCAGGGGAGTCTTAGAGCAATGAGGTCAGAGGAGGAGAGGGAGGGGAGACCTCACACTGTCTGCAGCTTCCTCACATGGGGAAGCAGAGGGGAAGGTGCTGACCTCTGCCCTCAATGACCAGTGACAGGACCCGAGGGAGCACCTGCAGCTGTGTCAGGACAGCCAACATTCAGGCTGGATATTGAGAAAAGGCTCTTTCTCACAGAGGATGGTCTCCCAGGCACTGCAAGAGGCTCCTCAGGAAAGTGGTTACAGCACCAAGCTCAACAAGAGCCCCAGGAGTTTGGATAGGGATGACAGGGGCATGGTTGGGATTCCTGGGGGTGTCCTCTGCAGGGCCAGGAGCTGGACTCCACAATCCTTGAGGGTCCCTTCCAGCCTAGGAGGTTCTAAGATTCTACTCTCAGATTTTCTGCCTCAAATGTCACAGTGCAGCTTCTTCACACAGGGAGCTGTGATGGAAACTCAGCTGCTTCTGTGATAGTCCTCTGGACAACTGACAGGTTTCCTCTGGAGCTCTCCAGGTGACTGCAGGGCAAGCCACACACACCATGTGCCAGCAGGAAGCCACCACACAGGGCTGCAGCTCCCGTGGTGCACTTTGCCATTGTCAATGGAAAGGTACTCACAAAGTGAGGGGAGAACCTCCTGTCGAAGTCACGCTGAGCCAGGATTCCTCCCTGCCCAGGAGCACTGGTGAAGCCAACCTGGAAAAGGCAGGGAAAAGACAGGCTTTGCCACCTTGCCTCCTCACTCCAGAACTGGGCAGGGTGAGAGCAACACGGACATGCATCACCTGGACCATGCAGCTCTGGGAGCACGGTCAGGTGTGTCTGCAGGGATCCCATAAATCAGCCACTTACCACCACCTGGGCACCCTCCTGTGCCAGGTACGTGATGGTGGCAGAGGTGAAGTTGAAGTAGCCAGCCTTGAGAGGCCGTAGAACCACAGTGTGGGACACATTGCTGGCTCTGGGAGCTGGACGTTAAGGAACACTTGTATTTCATCCCAGGAAGAAAAGTGAGGAGATGGGAAAGAGCAACAAGGAGCCAGGTGCAAAAGTCAGTGCTGCTGACAGATCTGAGTGCTCATGGTCACAGACAGCCACACCCACCCAAGGCTGACCCAGCTGCTCCTCCACAGGCAGAGGAACTACCCCGGGACCTGGTCCTGTCAGCAAGGAACTTTGTTTTTACACTGCACCATCCAGAAGAGCAGCGGTTTGGATCTGCCACCCTGTCCAGGTTCTGGAAGGAATTTTAGGGACAGCAGATGAAGATGGGACAAAGCTGCAGGAGCAAGAAAAAGAGTTGGGAGAAATTTCAAGACATGAAAAGATACGGAGCAATTCTGTCCCACTTGACGTTGAGCATGCCAGAGACGATGCCAAAATCTTCTGGGGGGAAGGAATCATCCGACAGCTCCACATCTAGGGCAGCACTGAACACAACAAAGACAGGGATGAGACAGGAATCTTAAGCTTTGCCATCGGCTCACAGGCTCTGCAGCAAAGTGCACTGACAGGTCCATCTTGACCAAATGGAATAACTGATTTTTCAGAGATGAAATGTCACCAGTAGAAGATGGGGAGGAGAGTTGAGGTATCTTACAGAAAGACTGCAGAGGAGGAAGGCAAAGCTGAGAGAAAAAACCACAAGGACAGGAAAACCACCATTTTTTCCACAGCACAATTTGGCAATTTGCTGAACTTCAGATACCATCCCATGGATACACATGTTGGCCTAAATAATAACGAAATCCCACATATAAAATTACAGGATCTCATAATTGTTGTATCAATTCACCATTACAGCACCATATATTCTTCTGTTGGCAGTACTGTGCTCAGTATGCATTATTCTGCCTTTAAAAAAAATCTAAAAAACAAAATCTCAAAGCCCTTTAACGGTGTCCTGCATTTTGTTCAGTCAGCTTTTCATTCTGGAATGAAGCTTTTTAGCAGCGTGCTGAAAGTTCTGTTTTATCTTTGACAGGTCCTTAGTTAAGTCCTGATAGCAAAATGGAATTTTCACTAAAAAGAATAAACGTGAAAAAGAGCTCAGAAAGCAAGAAAGGGAGTTGCATGCGCAGGGAACAGAGTGTCACAGGACACCACAAGAACCACACCACGCTGGACTGACAGCTTGAGCAGCCATGAGGTGAAAGCAGGGACAGGGGAAGAGGAAGGAATAGGCAAATTTCAGGGTAAATCCTTCAGGCATTGCTGGAAAGCTCAGAGTTAGAGGGAGCAAAAGCAACAGCACACCACAGAGCTCAGAAATTGCCTTGTACCCTGAAGCCACACAGAGAACATTTGTTTGTGGCCAGTACTAAAGCCTGGACAGAACTTACCTGGAGCCAACATTGTAGATGTTGTACTGCAAAGTCAAGTCCTTGCCCTCCACTGCATATCTGTTTAACAGGGATTTGGAGGCCAGCAGCCTGGCACCGTCCTCGCAGTGAGCCACAGACACCAGGGCAAACACGGCGAGCAGCAGGAGCTTCATCTGCAAACACAAGGGAATGGAATGCCACTGATCATTTGAAATCTCTGAACACTGGCCTGTGGGGATGTAAGGATTGCCATGGCAGTGTCCCAGACCTGCAGCCATGGAAGAAAAGTTCATGGTCTTCTCCCCTTTCAAAGCCCTGGCCAGTATCACTCCCTTTCACAGAATCATGGAACATCCTGAGTTGAAAGGGACCCAAAAAGATCATAGAGTCCAAGCCCTGGCCCTGCACATCTCAATAATGGGCAAAGCTTTCAGATCACTAAGCCTCTTCTACTAACTTCCAGAGCAAAGGCCTTGGTAATAACAATTTCATCAGTTTTAGCAACTAATGGTTAATTGCCCTTGCAAAGCCTGGCAACTTTCCAGCACTGTCTTACACAACAGAATTAGTTCTTCTCAGAAAGCACAGCTTCTCACTTCCAACATTATTCTTCCCTATTTCCAGCCACTGAGGAATCACCAACTCCCTCCAGTGGCTTTTATGATCCCCTGCACAAGTCTCTGTATCAGGCCACGTGGTCTGACTTACCCAAACATAGTGCCTCTACAGCCACCCTGCTGAGAGAACAAGGAGACCACAGGAACACTACAGATGTGACAAGTGAGGACACTTGATGGGGCTTTCAAATACAAAAACCACTTCAATATCAGGGCTTCTGCCCTCCAGAGTCACAGGGTGGTTGGGGTTGGACAGGGCTGTAAAGACCATGCAATTGCCATGGGCAGGGACACCTTCCACTAGCCCATGTTGCTCTAAGCTCCATCCAACCTGGCCTTGGACACTTCCAGGGATGGGGCAGCCACAGCTTCTCTGGACAACCTGTGCCAGTGACTCACCTCCCTCACAGGGACCAATTTCTTCCCAATATCCCATCTAACTCTGCCCTCTGGCAGTGGGAAGCCTTGTTTTGTCACTCCAGGCCCTTGTCCAAAGTCCCTCTCCAACTCTCTTGGAATCCCTGTAGGCCCTCAAAAGCGCTCTAGAGTCTCCCTGGAATCCTCTGCTCCCCAGGTGAACATCCCCAGCTCTCCCAGCCTGTCTCCAGTGCAGAGGGGCTGCAGCCCCACAGATCATCTCTGTGGCCTCCCCTGGACTTACTCCAGCAGCTCCTTGTCCTCCCTGGGCTGGGGACCCCAGAACTGGAGGCAGCTCTGCAGGGGAGGGTCTCAGCAGAGCAGAGGGGCAGAATCCCCCCCTCACACGCTGCCCACGCTGCCGGGGATGAGCCCAAGGGTGCGTTGGCTTTCTGGGCTCCCAGTGCACGTTGCCACGGCATGCTGAGCTTCTTGTCAACCCATGTCCCCATAGCCTTCTCAGGGCTGCTCTCCATCCATTCTCCCCCAGCCTGTTTGTGTTTCGGGTTGCCCCAATGCAGGTGCAGCCCCTGCCCTTGGCCTCGCTGAACCTCCTGCGCTTGGCATGACCCGCCTGCCCAGCCCGTGCCAGCGCGGTTACCAGAAGCCCCTTCCTTCCCCCCAGTCCTGCCCTGCTGCAGCCGCACAGCAGCGCATGCAGCCCAGGCTGCTCCTGCCCATTCACGAAGCCCAGAGGGACTCCAGGACACCTCTGAATAGAGAACCGCCCGGTTCCACCCACGCTGCCCGAGGAAGACCCGAGTGTGACGCGCCAGAAACCGGCCGGTCGTTCCTGGCCCCTCAGAGCCCACGACCGATCCTCTCTACAGACCCTCCCCAGCACCCCCCGCTCCGTCCCGAGGCCCAAGAACACGGCCTCCAGCTGCCCCGGGCCTCCCGCCCCTCACCGTCTCTCCCGCCGCGAACGCCGCAAAGACGAGTCAGCGCTACCGCGGCGGAAGTGACGCACACGAACCGCGCCTTAGGTAGGCCCTGTGCGCCCTGGGAAATGGAGTCTAGGCCCGTGCACACGCAGGGACTCCGCGCTTGCGCAGAAAACTCTGCCTGCGCTGCCCCACTGCCCAGCGCGGGTGGGAGTAGCGGCCGGCAGCGCGCCGGGCTGCGCCGGGCTCTCGTAAGGAAGTCTTTGGAGAAGAGCAGCAGGTGTCTCTCGACATGACAAGTAACTCTGGCCATGCGAGCAGCCTGCCCAGGTCCGTGCTGGATATGCCAAGCAGTGAAGAAGGAGTGAAGGAGAAGGAGCAGGGCTAAATTCCTCAAGAATCAGGTGCGCAGAACCCCAGGGTCTCCCTTCCTGCGCTCAGGACTCCCTGCTTGACTCACTCCCTGAAGACAGGCTGCAGCCTTCTGCTGCCGTGGAACAGGATATGTCCCGACCTCCCTAGTGCAAAACCAGCAGCATAAGAAACCTTTTGGTGTTTCCAGCACTGCAGGAAGACCCGAGAGCTCCCCTGTGCCTGTATCTCTCAGGCAGATACCTCTGGTGGGAGAAAGGCCTCAGGACCCTCCTATGTACAGATTTTGCCCCTCACATGTGGAACTGGGGGTATATGACTTTATTACCTGAAGTGATATTTGGAGGATTAACCATTGATATATAAACAGACCAAACTTATATCTGTCCGAAAAGCATTTGGCTAGCCTCCATTGTAGGGACAGCCCCTTGGGGAGGTTTCATCTGTCCTTAATTTATATAAAGACCCTTCATTAGATATATCTATTTGTATTTCCTTAATTCTGTCTGGCCTGTGTTTATAGGTAAGGGTTTTTTATTTTGGAGAAGTCCAGCAAAGTTTGCAAAATTTTTTGCTTTGCAGCCCAGTGTTGGCCAGTGTGACTGGTGGCAAACGGAGGTCATTTTCCATGGGAAAAAAAAGTCATTTCCTCAGGTCTGGATATCAGCTTAGGGGTGGCGTTTGGGGCTCTTAGGGATAGTAGGGCCTTAGTTGTAGGCATCTTTTGATTTTGAGAATACCAGCAAAGTTTGCAAATTATTTGGTTGGCACCCTATTATTTGCTAGTGCAAGTGGCCACAAACAGATGCCATTTTCCATGGGAGAGAGAAGTCATTTCCCCAGGATCTGGGTATGAGTTGAGAGGGGGGATTTGAAACTCTAAGGGAATGCTTGATCCTCCTTGCTAGGAACATTAGTTTTAGAGAAATCCAGCGAAGTTCATAAATTTCTAGCTTGGCACCACACTGTCTGCGAGGCCACAAAAGGATACCATTTTTCAAGGGAAAAATATATCATTTCTCCAGGGTCTGGGTATGAGCTCAGAGGTGGTGTTTGGGGCTCTAAGGACTTGCTTAGTCCTAGTTGCTGGCAGCTTTAGTTTTGGAGAAATCCAGCAAGGTTTGTGCTGTTTTAGATTGGCAACCCTGTGCTGGGCTTTGCAAGCGGTTTCAAACAGAGGCCATTTTCCAGGGGAAAGAGAAGTCATTTCCCCAGTGTCTGGCTATCAGATGAAAGCTGGCGTTTGGGGCTCTAAGGGCATGCATAGTCCGTCTTCCTGGCAACATTAGTTTTTGAGAAATCTAGCAAAGTTTGCAAATTTTTAGCTTGGCACCCTATTTTTGGCCAGTGCAAGTTGCCACAAACAGAGGCCATTTTCCAAAGGAAAGAGAAGTAATTTCTCCAGGGTCTAGGTGTCAGCTCAGAGGTGGCGTTTGGGGATCTAAGGGCCTGCATGGGCCTAGTTCCTGGCAGCTTAATTTAGGATTAATCCAGCAAAGTTTGCAAATTTTTAGGTTGGCACCCTATTATTGTCCAGGGTGAGTGGCCACAAACAGAGGCTATATTCCGTTGGAAAATGAAGTAATTTCCCCAGGGTCTGGGTGTGAGCTCAGAGAGGACAGCTGGGGCTCTTAGGGCATCTACAGGCCTAGTTCCGAGCATTTTAATTTAGGATTAATCCAGCAAAGTTTTCAAGTTTTTAGGTTGGCACCCCATTGTCAGCCTGTGTGAGTGGCTGCAAACGGAGGCCACTTTCCAAGGGAAAACGAAGTCATTTGGCCAGGCTCTGGGCATCAGATGAAAGGTGGCGTTTGGGGCTCTAAGGGAATGCTTGTTCCTAGTTTCTGTCACCTTTGGTGTAGCAGCGTATGGCTACAGTGACGAGATCATGTCCAGGGAGGCCACAACTCAATGGCCGGGAAAACAGATGAGACAAGTTTTGCATGACAGTCCATTTTATTCCCCCCCGCCGCACCCCGTGCTAGGGATAGGGGCAGGAGGCGGAGGCCCGGGAGCCTGAGCAAAGCCCAGAGAGCAGAGAGAGGAGACCCAGGGCCATGGGATTTTATCAGGTGTCCCATGGGAGGAGTCTTAAAATCAGATTACAGCCTCCTCAAAACAGAAAGAATCCACAATTCCTCTGTTTATAAATTGGTTAAAACAAGGGTATTCTTGGAAATATGTCTTTGTGAAAAATGCCAATCACTTGCTTTTGAAATTTTTAAAATTTTAATTGTAATAAAATGGTTATAACAATAGTAATATAATTAGAGTAATAAAATTTGAACAATTGAGATTAGGACAATATGAGACAGTAAAAACAAAGAGATACGGATGTCCGGGTACCTTTTCCTGGGCAACACAAGCCCGAAAAAGGATACCTGTTAACAGAGGATTAACCCTTAAAAGCAAGCACCTGTTGCATATTCATACACCTCATACGTGATGCATATATTCCATTCAAACACAGGACTTTGTCTGGTAATCATCAACTTCTCCTCTTAATCCTAATGGGATCTTTTTGACTGAACAAGGCAGGAAGAAGATAGTTTATTATTGGATTTTTCCAATATTACCGAACGGGATGTACCTTGGCTTGTCTGGTCCATGCTGCTAAACCAAATAGCGGCACCTGTGATGTTTTGCACCCCAGAGATGCTCTGGCTAGCTGTGTGCACATGGGGACAAGTCCAGGCATGTCCTGAGCTCCAGTGCTTATGCACTGGAGCTTGTTGGTAAAAGAGGGTCACTCCTCAGGCCTCTCTGTGCTGGAGAAACCTTTTAAGGTGATGGTGAAGAAGGAGTCAGTCCTCATGGAGGGTTTAATCGAGAGATTTTATTCTGGGCCACATGGCCTCTGAATCCAGTAACAGCTCCACAAGAACTTCCTGGCACATGGTGTGCTCACCCTTTTTACCTGGGGGAGAGAGCGAGGGGAGGAAACACAAGGACCACCAACCAGGTATGGGGGGAGGGGGTCTCAGGTGAGAGGGACACCTGGATGGGCCAATGGCCCCCCATAGGGTGGAGAGTGAAATAAATGGGCAGGAGATCTTTCTCCTTTTTTAATGCCTTTATTAAGAAGAATCAGCTCAGGTGGGGAGAAATCAACGGGTCGCGCCCACGCCGCCGGTGCTCCCAGGCGTGTCATGGAGAAGGAGGATGATGCAGCTTTGTCCGCTGGTCTGCAGACAGAGGTGGGGATTCCGTCCTCACGGGAGAGTCGCAGATTCCTGGCTTGTTTGTTTAACACCCCGGGGCGTCTCCTTAATCAGTATCTTTTCAGGTTAGGGTGAGAAACAAAAAGGGTCTAAGCAGGTACGGGACTATGTTCCCATCCTTAGACGTCACTTAAGTCACTTGTTGGCTCGTGATTTTAGGGGTTTTTCTTGTACAAACTGTAAAACTGTAAAAATTCGGGGCGCAATGCATTTCTCATCTGCATACTGGCTCTGATGTCACTGCCATTCTCTTTACCTTGGAGGTCTGTCCTGGTGTCTTCTTGGCAAGCGGCCAGCATCAGGGAAACAATAGTTAATCACCGGCCATTAACGGGTAATTGAAGAGTTTTTCTTCGGCAGTGAAACCAAAGAGGTCTGACTTGTTTTTTAACTCTGAAACTCAAAAAAAATATACAACTTTCTATTCATAACAGAGAGCATCCTTTGAACCTGCCAATCACTCGATGCTTCCCTGGAATTTCTGAGTTGATAGACAGTGCCTGGCAGGGGTCAAGGTGGGGTGAAAAGAGAGGTGATTGACACACCACCTGGGGAAGGAAACTTCAGGGAGAAACCAGGGAAACTGAGGCACACCATGACAACACATCGCAACAGTTTGTCCTGATAAAAGAACAATAAATTCTCTTTCGCTGGAAGATTTAGGTGTCCTCCAGCTGCCATCCAGTGGGAGCACCTCATTCCATTCTAAAAAGAAAACATTCCACATACATAGTTCCTATTTTAGCTACAAAAGTTACCTTTATCTATGAAACTACATTTACCATACTGTTAAAATCTTTATACAGCATAACTTTCTAACATGACACATATAATATTTATTGTAATATTTGTGAAAAGCCAATAATAAAATACGCATTTTTCAGTCTTAATGGTTTACAAAACTAAAATGAACATTGTTAAGCTGAATTAACAGTAATAGAAACGCATTTGAGACTTAATTACAGAGGATAAAGTAACAGAAATTATGATTTCCATATCCCCCGTTCCCCAGGCAGGGAATGGGGGATATGGAAAGAGGTGGGGGTGAAAGAGGACACAGGGCAGTGAGAGGACGGTAGCATTCCTGCGTCAGCTCTGGATGGTTTCCAACTATGTCCTACTTCAGGGGAAGGGGGAATGGGGTGGCAGACGGGCAGAAAGTGACAGAGGAGACGGTAGCAACTCCGAGCCATCCTGGCAGTTTTCACTACTTGCCATGCTCTTAAGGAACAAAGGGTAAGGAAAGATACAGGCAGCTTCACAGAAACTGAAAAATATGGGGGTTCACAGGAAGGAGGACCACTGATTTAGGGCACCGACACTCTGCATGCAAATCATCCATAGCCGTCCATAAATAGCCACTTGGGCTTTACTGGCTATAACTGCAGCAGACGTGTCAGTAGAGTTGGTAAGGGTCCCAAGCATGGTCCTATTTGTAGGCAGACTAGTTGCTTGTAGCTCTTAAAACTTCCATCCCATGAAGAAGGAAAGGACTTAGGCTCTGATGTCATTTTCATCTCTCAGTCCCAGTAAGCTTCTCCCCATACTGGATGTTTCCCTCCCCATAAGCATTTTATGTTGAGGATTTTTTGCAGGTTGAGGAGTTTTTGAAAAACAATGGCCATATTCAGCCAATGCACAATCCAGCCTGCTGGCAACAATTGGATAATGGACAATGAATAATGGACATATTCAGAAACAGGTATATCCTTGAGAAAGATACAAGAAGAAGAGCCATCAAGACTCAGCAAGTTTGTCAGCAAGTTTGAGAAAGTGAGAAAAAAGAAGCAAAGGGTGTGGCCAGACAACCACAGTAAAGTGCGTAAAAAATCAGAAAATCCAATCAGCCTTCTAATTTAGCTAGGATTAACCAATCATGTATTAGCTAGAGACACGTGAACAGTAGAAACTTATTATAAATATAGCCTTTTTGGAGTAATAAATTGGGCTTCACTTGATCACATTGATGATGGCGTGATGTCCCATTCCTGATCCTCTGCACCACAGTTTTACCTACATGGAAGATGCGGGTGTTATAGGTAAAAATTGATAAATCAATTTAATAATTAATAAAAATAGATTTTTATTTTGTGACCGATATACATTTTCAATAGCCACAATCAAAAGGGTCAGCGCCGAGCCTGGGATTGGCACTGGGTGAACACTGATCCAACCTCTATCGCATTGGACCCCTTCTGTTCAAGCAGGCTTTCTGGTCTGGGCAGTTCTTATACAGTTTATTCAGCCTGAGGCAGAGCCTCTTTTCTTCTTTTCATGGCTTCACATATTCATATAGTTTCTTTTCTTTGTGCTGAGCTGAACAAAAGCATGTCCGGAAAGTGATGTATGTCAATCATCAAGTTACTGCAACTGGTGCTCCTGATGGCTCTGGCTATCTGATCAGAGATGCTTATCAAGTATTCACTGCTTGGGTGTTTCCTGGACTATCCTGGAGAAGGGCCCATCTCTGTGCAGAGCTACATCAATTTGTTTGCTAATTAGATCTTTCTCCCTGCTGCCAGCTAGCTACGGTGTCGCCATTTTGTGAAGCAATCTCCCTGGCTTGTGAGTTTGAAACCTTTAAGAATATTTCTAACAAGCATGTCCTATGCCCCTATATTTCACATCAGCACATATTATTCCAAATCACAGAATCACAGAATCTCTAGGTTGGAAGAGACCTTTAGGATTATCAAGTCCAACCCATGTTCTAACACCTCAACTAGATCGTGGCACCACATCCATGCTTTTTTTAAACACATCCAGGGATGGTGACTCCACCACCTCCCTGGGCAGATGATTCCAGTATTTGACCACTCTTTCTGTGAAAAACTTCCTCCTTAAGTCTAGCCTGTATCTCCCTGGAGATACAGCTTGAGACTGTGTCCTCTTGTTCTATCTGATGTTGCCCGGAGAAAGAGACCAACCCCCAGCTCACCACAGGCACCCTTCAGGAAGTTGAAGAGAGTGATAAGGTCACCTCTGAGTCTCCTTTTCTCCAGGCTAAACAATCCCAGCTCCCTCAGTCCTTCCTCATATGGCTTGTGCTCCAAGCCCCTCACCAGTCTCGTTGCTCTTCTTTGGACACGCTCAAGCATCTCAACGTCCCTCCTAAACTGAGGGGCCCAGAACTAGACACGGTACTCAAGGTGTGGCCTCACCAGTGCTGAGTACAGGGGAAGAATGACCTCCCTGCTCCTGCTGGCCACACTATTCCTGATAGTGGCCAGGATGCCATTGGCCTTCTTGGCCACCTGGGCACACTGGTGGCTCATGTTCAGCCAACTGTCAACCAGCACCCCCAGGTCCCTTTCCACCTGAGCATTGTTCAGCCACACCGTCCAAAGGCTATAAAGTTGCAGGGGGATATTGTGGCCAAAGTGCAGGACTCGGCACTTGGACTTATTGAACTTCAACCCATTAGATTCTGCTCATCCATCCAACCGTTGCAAGCCCCTCTGCAAAGCCCTCCGTCCCTCTAACAGATTGACACATGCTCCCAGCTTAGTGTCATCTGCAAATTTACTAATAAAAGACCCTAAACCCCCATCCATATCATCAATAAAAATATTAAACAGAACTGGCTGAAAATTAAGGCAATTTTCAATAGGAAAAAGTAGTCATTTCCCAGGGTCTGGGCGTCAGTATAAAGGTGGTGTCTGGGGCTCTGAGGACTTACAGTGTCCTCGTTCCTGGCAGTTTGGTTTCAGAGAAATCCAAAAAAGTTTGCAAATGTTGAGCTCAGAAGGCCAAGGTCAGACACAGCGAGTGGCTGCAAGTTGCGGCTATTTTCTGCGAGAGTAAGAAGTCATTTCCCAATATTTGGATATCAGCCAAAGGTGGCTCTTGGGGATCTAAGGACTAGCAGGGTCCTAGCTGCTGACAGCTTTAATTTTGGAGAAATCCAGCCACCTTTCCAAATGTCATACTTGGCAAGCCATGGGCCGCTGGCGGAAAAGGCTGCAAACAGAGGCATTTCCCAGGAGAAAAAGAAGTCATTTGCCCAGGCTCTGAGCATCAGATGAAACCTGGCATTTGGGGCTCTGAGCACTTGCTGACACCTAGATTCTGACCACTGTAGTTTTGGAGAAATTCAACAAAATTTGGAAATTTCTAGCTTGGGTGGTCAGGGTGGGCCAGGGTGAGTGGCCGCAAAGAGAGGCCATTTTGCAGGAGAATGAGAAGTGATTTCCCAAGGCTCTGGGCATCAGATGAAAGCTGGCACTTGGGGCTATAAGTACTTGCATGGGCCTAGCTTCTGACCACTGTGATTTTGGAGAAATCCAGCAAAATTTGGAAATTTATAGCTTGGGAGGGCAGGGTGGGCCAGGGCGAGTGTCTGCAGAGAGAGGCAATTTTGCAGAGGAAAACGAAGTCATTTGGCCAGGCTCTGGGCATCAGATGAAAGCTAACGTATGGGGCTCTGAGCACTTGCTGGGTCCTAGATTCTGACCACTTTAGTTTCCTAGAAATCCAGCAAAATTTGGAAATTTCTCTCTTGGGTGGCAAGGGTGGGCCAGGGCCGCAAAGAGAGGCCATTTTGCAGGGGAAAAAGAAGTCATTTGGCCAGGCTCTGGGCATCAGATGAAAGCTGGCGTTTGGGGCTATAAGGCCGAACTGGGATCGAGCTTCTGACCACTGTAATTTTGGAGAAATCCAGAAAAATTTGGAAATTTTTGCTTGGATGGTCAGGGTGGGCCAGGGCGAGTGGCCGCAAAGAGAGGCCATTTTGCAGGGGAAAAAGAAGTCATTTGCCCAACCTCTGGGCATCAGATGAAAGCTGGCGATTGGGGCTACAAGGCCGAGCTGGGATCTAGCTTCTGACCACTGTAGTTTTGGAGAAATCCAACAAAATTTGGAAATTTTTAGGTTGGGTGGTCAGGTTGGGCCAGGGCGAGTGGCCACAAAGAGAGGCCATTTTGCAGGGGAAAAAGAAGTCATTTGGCCAGGCTCTGGGCATCAGATGAAAGCTGGCGTTTGGGGCCATAAGGCCGAGCTGGGATCTAGCTTCTGACCACTGTAGTTTTGGAGAAATCCAGCAAAATTTGGCAATTTTTAGCTTGGGAGCCCATTGTTGGTCGGGGCGAGTGTCTGCAAAGAGAGGCCATTTTGCAGGGGAAGAAGAAGTCATTTGGCCAGGCTCTGGGCATCAGATGAAAGCTGGCGTTTGGAGCTATAAGGCCGAGCTGGGATCTAGCTTCTGACCACTGTAGTTTTGGAGAAATCCAACAAAATTTGGAAATTTTAGGTTGGGTGGTCAGGGTGGGCCAGGGCGAGTGGCCGCAAAGGGAGGCCATTTTGCAGGGGAAAACGAAGTCATTTGGCCAGGCTCTGGGCATCCGGTTAAAGCTGATATGTGGGGCTCTGACCACTTGCTGGGACGTACTTTCTGACCATTTTGGTTTTGGAGAAATCCAGGAAAATTTGGAAATTTTTAGGTTGGGTGGTCAGGGTGGGCCAGGGTGAGTGGCCGCAAAGAGAGGCCATTTTGCAGGGGAAAAAGAAGTCATTTGGCCCGGCTCTGGGCATCAGATGAAAGCTGGCATTTGGGGCTATAAGGCTGAGCTGGGATCTAGCTTCGCACCACTGTAGTTTTGGAGAAATCCAACAAAATTTGGAAAATTTTCGGTTGGGTGGTCAGGGTTGGCCAGGGCGAGTGGCCGCAAAGAGAGGCCATTTTTCAGGGGAAAAAGAAGTCATTTGGCCAACCTCTGGGCATCAGATGAAAGCTGGCGTTTGGGGCTATAAGGCCGAGCTGGGATCTAGCTTCTGACCACTGTAGTTTTGGAGAAATCCAACAAAATTTGGAAATTTGTAGCTTGGGAGCCCCTTTGTTGGTCGGGGCAAGTGTCTGCAAAGAGAGGCCATTTTGCAGGGGAAGAAGAAGTCATTTGGCCAGGCTCTGGGCATCAGATGAAAGCTGGCGTTTGGAGCTATAAGGCCGAGCTGGGATCTAGCTTCTGACCACTGTAGTTTTGGAGAAATCCAACAATATTTGGAAATTTTAGGTTGGGTGGTCAGGGTGGGACAGGGCGAATGGCCGCAACGGGAGGCCATCTTGCAGGGGAAAACAAAGTCATTTGGCCAGGCTCTGGGCATCCGGTTAAAGCTGATATTTGGGGCTCTGACCACTTGCTGGGACGTACTTTCTAATCATTTTGGTTTTGGAGAAATCCAGGAAAATATGGAAATTTTTAGGTTGGGTGGTCAGGGTGGGCCAGCGTGAATGGCCGCAAAGAGAGGCCATTTTGCAGGGGAAAAAGAAGTCATTTGGCCAACCTTTGGGCATCAGATGAAAGCTGGCATTTGAGGCTATAAGGCCGAGCTGGGATCTAGCTTCTGACCACTTTGGTTTTGGAGAAATCCAACAAAATTTGGAAATTTTTGCTTGGGTGTTCAGGGTGGGCCAGGGCGAGTGGCCGCAAAGAGAGGCCATCTTGCAGGGGAAAACGAAGTCATTTGGCCAGGCTCTGGGCATCAGATGAATGCTGGCGTTTGGCGCTATAAGGCCGAGCTGGGATCTGGCTTCTTACCACTGTAGTTTTGGAGAAATCCAACAAAATTTGGAAATTTTTAGGTTGGGTGGTCAGGGTGGGCCAGGGCGAGTGGCCGCAAAGAGAGGCCGTTTGCAGGGGAAAAAGAAGTCCTTTGGCCAGGCTCTGGGCATCCTGTTAAAGGTGATATTTGTGTCTCTGACCGCTTGCTGGGACGTAGTTTCTGACCATTGTGGTTTTGGTGAAATCCAGGAAAATTTGGAAATTCGTAGCTTGGGTGGTCAGAGTGGGCCAGGGCGAGTGGCCGCAAAGAGAGGCCATTTTGCAGGGGAAAAAGAAGTCATTTGGCCAGGCTCTGGGCATCAGATGAAAGCTGGCGTTTGGGGCTATAAGGCCGAGCTGGGATCTGGCTTCTGACCACTGTAGTTTTGGAGAAATCCAACAAAATTTGGAAATTTTTAGGTTGGGTGGTCAGGGTGGGCCAGGGCGAGTGGCCGCAAACAGAGGCCGTTTGCAGGGGAAAAAGAAGTCATTTGGCCAGGCTCTGGGCATCAGATGAAAGCTGGCGTTTGGGGCTATAAGACCAATCTGGGATCTAGCTTCGCACCACTGTAGTTTTCTAGACATCCAACAAAATTTGGAAAATTTTGCTTGGATGGTCAGGTTGGGCCAGGGCGAGTGGCCGCAAAGAGAGGCCATTTTGCAGGGGAAAAAGAAGTCATTTGGCCAACCTCTGGGCATCAGATGAAAGCTGGCGTTTGGGGCTATAAGGCCGAGATGGGATCTAGCTTCTGACCACTGCAGCTTTCCAGAAATCCAACAAAATTTGGAAATTTTTTGGTTGGGTGGTCAGGGTTGGCCAGGGTGAGTGGCCGCAAAGAGAGGCCATTTTGCAGGGGAAAAAGAAGTCATTTGGCCAGGCTCTGGGCATCAGATGAAAGCTGGCGTTTGGGGCTATAAGGCCGAACTGGGATCTAGCTTCTGACCACTGTAATTTTGGAGAAATCCAGCAAAATTTGGAAATTTTAGGTTGGATGGTCAGGGTGGGCCAGGGCGAGTGGCCGCAAAGAGAGGCTGTTTTGCAGGGGAAAATGAAGTCATTTGGAAAGGCTCTGGGCATCAGATGAAAGCTGGCGTTTGGGGCTATAAGGCCGAGCTGGGATCTAGCTTCTGACCACTGTAGTTTTGGAGAAATCCAACAAAATTTGGAAATTTGTAGCTTGGGAGCCCATTGTTGGTCGGGGCGAGTGTCTGCAAAGAGAGGCCATTTTGCAGGGGAAAAAGAAGTCATTTGGCCAGGCTCTGGGCATCCTGTTAAAGGTGATATTTGTGTCTCTGACCGCTTGCTGGGACGTAGTTTCTGACCATTGTGGTTTTGGTGAAATCCAGGAATATTTGGAAATTCGTAGCTTGGGTGGTCAGAGTGGGCCAGGGCGAGTGGCCGCAAAGAGAGGCCATTTTGCAGGGGAAAAAGAAGTCATTTGGCCAGGCTCTGGGCATCAGATGAAAGCTGGCATTTGGGGCTATAAGGCCGAGCTGGGATCTGGCTTCTGACCACTGTAGTTTTGGAGAAATCCAACAAAATTTGGAAATTTTTAGGTTGGGTGGTCAGGGTGGGCCAGGGCGAGTGGCCGCAAAGAGAGGCCATTTTGCAGGGGAAAAAGAAGTCATTTGGCCAGGCTCTGGGCATCAGATGAAAGCTGGCGTTTGGGGCTATAAGACCAATCTGGGATCTAGCTTCGCACCACTGTAGTTTTCTAGACGTCCAACAAAATTTGGAAAATTTTGCTTGGATGGTCAGGTTGGGCCAGGGCGAGTGGCCGCAAAGAGAGGCCATTTTTCAGGGGAAAAAGAAGTCATTTGGCCAACCTCTGGGCATCAGATGAAAGCTGGTGTTTGGGGCTATAAGGCCGAGCTGGGATCTAGCTTCTGACCACTGCAGCTTTCCAGAAATCCAACAAAATTTGGAAATTTTTTGGTTGGGTGGTCAGGGTTGGCCAGGGTGAGTGGCCGCAAAGAGAGGCCATTTTGCAGGGGAAAAAGAAGTCATTTGGCCAGGCTCTGGGCATCAGATGAAAGCTGGCGTTTGGGGCTATAAGGCCGAACTGGGATCTAGCTTCTGACCACTGTAGTTTTGGAGAAATCCAGCAAAATTTGGAAATTTTAGGTTGGATGGTCAGGGTGGGCCAGGGCGAGTGGCCGCAAAGAGAGGCCATTTTGCAGGGGAAAAAGAAGTCATTTGGCCAGGCTCTGGGCATCAGATGAAAGCTGGCGTTTGGGGCTATAAGGCCAATCTGGGATCTGGCTTCGCACCACTGTAGTTTTCTAGACATCCAACAAAATTTGGAAAATTTTGCTTGGATGGTCAGGTTGGGCCAGGGCGAGTGGCCGCAAAGAGAGGCCATTTTTCAGGGGAAAAAGAAGTCATTTGGCCAGGCTCTGGGCATCAGGTGAAAGCTGGCGTTTGGGGCTCTAAGGCCGAGCTGGGATCTAGCTTCTGACCACTGTAGTTTTGGAGAAATCCAGCAAAATTTGGAAATTTTTGCTTGGATGGTCAGGGTGGGCCAGGGCGAGTGGCCGCAAAGAGAGGCCATCTTGCAGGGGAAAAAGAACTCATTTGGCCAGGCTGTGGGCATCAGATGAAAGCTGGCGTTTGGGGCTATAAGGCCGAGGTGGGATCTAGCTTCTGACCACTGTAGTTTTGGAGAAATCCAACAAAATTTGGAAAATTTTCGGTTTGGTGGTTAGGGTGGGCCAGGGCGAGTGGCCGCAAAGAGAGGCTGTTTTGCAGGGGATAAAGAAGTCATTTGGCCAACCTCTGGGCATCAGATGAAAGCTGGCATTTGGGGCTACAAGGCCGAGCTGGGATCTAGCTTCTGACCACTTTAGTTTTGGAGAAATCCAACAAAATTTGGAAAATTTTCGGTTTGGTGGTTAG
This sequence comes from Passer domesticus, assembly GCF_036417665.1. Lineage (NCBI taxonomy): Eukaryota > Metazoa > Chordata > Aves > Passeriformes > Passeridae > Passer > Passer domesticus. Next base: position 4,140,242 of record NC_087505.1, read on the forward strand.
GGTGGGCCAGGGCGAGTGGCCGCAAAGAGAGGCTGTTTTGCAGGGGAAAATGAAGTCATTTGGAAAGGCTCTGGGCATCAGATGAAAGCTGGCGTTTGGGGCTATAAGGCCGAGCTGGGATCTAGCTTCTGACCACTGTAGTTTTGGAGAAATCCAACAAAATTTGGAAATTTGTAGCTTGGGAGCCCATTGTTGGTCGGGGCGAGTGTCTGCAAAGAGAGGCCATTTTGCAGGGGAAAAAGAAGTCATTTGGCCAGGCTCTGGGCATCCTGTTAAAGGTGATATTTGTGTCTCTGACCGCTTGCTGGGACGTAGTTTCTGACCATTGTGGTTTTGGTGAAATCCAGGAAAATTTGGAAATTCGTAGCTTGGGTGGTCAGAGTGGGCCAGGGCGAGTGGCCGCAAAGAGAGGCCATTTTGCAGGGGATAAAGAAGTCATTTGGCCAGGCTCTGGGCATCAGATGAAAGCTGGCGTTTGGGGCTATAAGGCCGAGCTGGGATCTGGCTTCTGACCACTGTAGTTTTGGAGAAATCCAACAAAATTTGGAAATTTTTAGGTTGGGTGGTCAGGGTGGGCCAGGGCGAGTGGCCGCAAAGAGAGGCCGTTTGCAGGGGAAAAAGAAGTCATTTGGCCAGGCTCTGGGCATCAGATGAAAGCTGGCGTTTGGGGCTATAAGACCAATCTGGGATCTAGCTTCGCACCACTGTAGTTTTCTAGACATCCAACAAAATTTGGAAAATTTTGCTTGGATGGTCAGGTTGGGCCAGGGCGAGTGGCCGCAAAGAGAGGCCATTTTGCAGGGGAAAAAGAAGTCATTTGGCCAACCTCTGGGCATCAGATGAAAGCTGGCGTTTGGGGCCATAAGGCCGAGCTGGGATCTAGCTTCTGACCACTGCAGCTTTCCAGAAATCCAACAAAATTTGGAAATTTTTTGGTTGGGTGGTCAGGGTTGGCCAGGGTGAGTGGCCGCAAAGAGAGGCCATTTTGCAGGGGAAAAAGAAGTCATTTGGCCAGGCTCTGGGCATCAGATGAAAGCTGGCGTTTGGGGCTATAAGGCCGAACTGGGATCTAGCTTCTGACCACTGTAGTTTTGGAGAAATCCAGCAAAATTTGGAAATTTTAGGTTGGATGGTCAGGGTGGGCCAGGGCGAGTGGCCGCAAAGAGAGGCTGTTTTGCAGGGGAAAATGAAGTCATTTGGAAAGGCTCTGGGCATCAGATGAAAGCTGGCGTTTGGGGCTATAAGGCCGAGCTGGGATCTAGCTTCTGACCACTGTAGTTTTGGAGAAATCCAACAAAATTTGGAAATTTGTAGCTTGGGAGCCCATTGTTGGTCGGGGCGAGTGTCTGCAAAGAGAGGCCATTTTGCAGGGGAAAAAGAAGTCATTTGGCCAGGCTCTGGGCATCCTGTTAAAGGTGATATTTGTGTCTCTGACCGCTTGCTGGGACGTAGTTTCTGACCATTGTGGTTTTGGTGAAATCCAGGAAAATTTGGAAATTCGTAGCTTGGGTGGTCAGAGTGGGCCAGGGCGAGTGGCCGCAAAGAGAGGCCATTTTGCAGGGGAAAAAGAAGTCATTTGGCCAGGCTCTGGGCATCAGATGAAAGCTGGCGTTTGGGGCTATAAGGCCGAGCTGGGATCTGGCTTCTGACCACTGTAGTTTTGGAGAAATCCAACAAAATTTGGAAATTTTTAGGTTGGGTGGTCAGGGTGGGCCAGGGCGAGTGGCCGCAAAGAGAGGCCGTTTGCAGGGGAAAAAGAAGTCATTTGGCCAGGCTCTGGGCATCAGATGAAAGCTGGCGTTTGGGGTATAAGACCAATCTGGGATCTAGCTTCGCACCACTGTAGTTTTCTAGACATCCAACAAAATTTGGAAAATTTTGCTTGGATGGTCAGGTTGGGCCAGGGCGAGTGGCCGCAAAGAGAGGCCATTTTGCAGGGGAAAAAGAAGTCATTTGGCCAACCTCTGGGCATCAGATGAAAGCTGGTGTTTGGGGCTATAAGGCCGAGCTGGGATCTAGCTTCTGACCACTGCAGCTTTCCAGAAATCCAACAAAATTTGGAAATTTTTTGGTTGGGTGGTCAGGGTTGGCCAGGGTGAGTGGCCGCAAAGAGAGGCCATTTTGCAGGGGAAAAAGAAGTCATTTGGCCAGGCTCTGGGCATCAGATGAAAGCTGGCGTTTGGGGCTATAAGGCCGAACTGGGATCTAGCTTCTGACCACTGTAATTTTGGAGAAATCCAGCAAAATTTGGAAATTTTAGGTTGGATGGTCAGGGTGGGCCAGGGCGAGTGGCCGCAAAGAGAGGCCATTTTGCAGGGGAAAAAGAAGTCATTTGGCCAGGCTCTGGGCATCAGATGAAAGCTGGCGTTTGGGGCTATAAGGCCAATCTGGGATCTGGCTTCGCACCACTGTAGTTTTCTAGACATCCAACAAAATTTGGAAAATTTTGCTTGGATGGTCAGGTTGGGCCAGGGCGAGTGGCCGCAAAGAGAGGCCATTTTTCAGGGGAAAAAGAAGTCATTTGGCCAGGCTCTGGGCATCAGATGAAAGCTGGCGTTTGGGGCCATAAGGCCGAGCTGGGATCTAGCTTCTGACCACTGTAGTTTTGGAGAAATCCAACAAAATTTGGAAATTTGTAGCTTGGGAGCCCATTGTTGGTCGGGGCGAGTGTCTGCAAAGAGAGGCCATTTTGCAGGGGAAGAAGAAGTCATTTGGCCAGGCTCTGGGCATCAGATGAAAGCTGGCGTTTGGAGCTATAAGGCCGAGCTGGCATCTAGCTTCTGACCACTGTAGTTTTGGAGAAATCCAGCAAAATTTGGCAATTTTTAGGTTGGGTGGTCAGGGTGGGCCAGGGCGAGTGGCCGCAAAGAGAGGCCATTTTGCAGGGGAAAAAGAAGTCCTTTGGCCAACCTCTGGGCATCAGGTGAAAGCTGGCCTTTGGGGCTATAAGGCCGAGCTGGCATCTAGCTTCTGACCACTGTAGTTTTGGAGAAATCCAGCAAAATTTGGCAATTTTTAGGTTGGGCGGTCAGGGTGGGCCAGGGCGAGTGGCCGCAAAGAGAGGCCATTTTGCAGGGGAAAAAGAAGTCCTTTGGCCAACCTCTGGGCATCAGGTGAAAGCTGGCCTTTGGGGCTATAAGGCCGAGCTGGCATCTAGCTTCTGACCACTGTAGTTTTGGAGAAATCCAGCAAAATTTGGCAATTTTTAGGTTGGGTGGTCAGGGTGGGCCAGGGCGAGTGGCCGCAAAGAGAGGCCATTTTGCAGGGGAAAAAGAAGTCCTTTGGCCAACCTCTGGGCATCAGGTGAAAGCTGGCCTTTGGGGCTATAAGGCCGAGCTGGCATCTAGCTTCTGACCACTGTAGTTTTGGAGAAATCCAGCAAAATTTGGCAATTTTTAGGTTGGGCGGTCAGGGTGGGCCAGGGCGAGTGGCCGCAAAGAGAGGCCATTTTGCAGGGGAAAAAGAAGTCCTTTGGCCAACCTCTGGGCATCAGGTGAAAGCTGGCCTTTGGGGCTATAAGGCCGAGCTGGCATCTAGCTTCTGACCACTGTAGTTTTGGAGAAATCCAGCAAAATTTGGCAATTTTTAGGTTGGGTGGTCAGGGTGGGCCAGGGCGAGTGGCCGCAAAGAGAGGCCATTTTGCAGGGGAAAAAGAAGTCCTTTGGCCAACCTCTGGGCATCAGGTGAAAGCTGGCCTTTGGGGCTATAAGGCCGAGCTGGCATCTAGCTTCTGACCACTGTAGTTTTGGAGAAATCCAGCAAAATTTGGCAATTTTTAGGTTGGGCGGTCAGGGTGGGCCAGGGCGAGTGGCCGCAAAGAGAGGCCATTTTGCAGGGGAAAAAGAAGTCCTTTGGCCAACCTCTGGGCATCAGGTGAAAGCTGGCCTTTGGGGCTATAAGGCCGAGCTGGCATCTCGCTTCTGACCACTGTAGTTTTGGAGAAATCCAGCAAAATTTGGCAATTTTTAGGTTGGGTGGTCAGGGTGGGCCAGGGCGAGTGGCCGCAAAGAGAGGCCATTTTGCAGGGGAAAAAGAAGTCCTTTGGCCAACCTCTGGGCATCAGGTGAAAGCTGGCCTTTGGGGCTATAAGGCCGAGCTGGCATCTAGCTTCTGACCACTGTAGTTTTGGAGAAATCCAGCAAAATTTGGCAATTTTTAGGTTGGGTGGTCAGGGTGGGCCAGGGCGAGTGGCCGCAAAGAGAGGCCATTTTGCAGGGGAAAAAGAAGTCCTTTGGCCAACCTCTGGGCATCAGGTGAAAGCTGGCCTTTGGGGCTATAAGGCCGAGCTGGCATCTAGCTTCTGACCACTGTAGTTTTGGAGAAATCCAGCAAAATTTGGCAATTTTTAGGTTGGGTGGTCAGGGTGGGCCAGGGCGAGTGGCCGCAAAGAGAGGCCATTTTGCAGGGGAAAAAGAAGTCCTTTGGCCAACCTCTGGGCATCAGGTGAAAGCTGGCCTTTGGGGCTATAAGGCCGAGCTGGCATCTAGCTTCTGACCACTGTAGTTTTGGAGAAATCCAGCAAAATTTGGCAATTTTTAGGTTGGGCGGTCAGGGTGGGCCAGGGCGAGTGGCCGCAAAGAGAGGCCATTTTGCAGGGGAAAAAGAAGTCCTTTGGCCAACCTCTGGGCATCAGGTGAAAGCTGGCCTTTGGGGCTATAAGGCCGAGCTGGCATCTAGCTTCTGACCACTGTAGTTTTGGAGAAATCCAGCAAAATTTGGCAATTTTTAGGTTGGGCGGTCAGGGTGGGCCAGGGCGAGTGGCCGCAAAGAGAGGCCATTTTGCAGGGGAAAAAGAAGTCCTTTGGCCAACCTCTGGGCATCAGGTGAAAGCTGGCCTTTGGGGCTATAAGGCCGAGCTGGCATCTAGCTTCTGACCACTGTAGTTTTGGAGAAATCCAGCAAAATTTGGCAATTTTTAGGTTGGGCGGTCAGGGTGGGCCAGGGCGAGTGGCCGCAAAGAGAGGCCATTTTGCAGGGGAAAAAGAAGTCCTTTGGCCAACCTCTGGGCATCAGGTGAAAGCTGGCCTTTGGGGCTATAAGGCCGAGCTGGCATCTAGCTTCTGACCACTGTAGTTTTGGAGAAATCCAGCAAAATTTGGCAATTTTTAGGTTGGGCGGTCAGGGTGGGCCAGGGCGAGTGGCCGCAAAGAGAGGCCATTTTGCAGGGGAAAAAGAAGTCCTTTGGCCAACCTCTGGGCATCAGGTGAAAGCTGGCCTTTGGGGCTATAAGGCCGAGCTGGCATCTAGCTTCTGACCACTGTAGTTTTGGAGAAATCCAGCAAAATTTGGCAATTTTTAGGTTGGGTGGTCAGGGTGGGCCAGGGCGAGTGGCCGCAAAGAGAGGCCATTTTGCAGGGGAAAAAGAAGTCCTTTGGCCAACCTCTGGGCATCAGGTGAAAGCTGGCCTTTGGGGCTATAAGGCCGAACTGGCATCTAGCTTCTGACCACTGTAGTTTTGGAGAAATCCAGCAAAATTTGGCAATTTTTAGGTTGGGCGGTCAGGGTGGGCCAGGGCGAGTGGCCGCAAAGAGAGGCCATTTTGCAGGGGAAAAAGAAGTCCTTTGGCCAACCTCTGGGCATCAGGTGAAAGCTGGCCTTTGGGGCTATAAGGCCGAGCTGGCATCTAGCTTCTGACCACTGTAGTTTTGGAGAAATCCAGCAAAATTTGGCAATTTTTAGGTTGGGCGGTCAGGGTGGGCCAGGGCGAGTGGCCGCAAAGAGAGGCCATTTTGCAGGGGAAAAAGAAGTCCTTTGGCCAACCTCTGGGCATCAGGTGAAAGCTGGCCTTTGGGGCTATAAGGCCGAGCTGGCATCTAGCTTCTGACCACTGTAGTTTTGGAGAAATCCAGCAAAATTTGGCAATTTTTAGGTTGGGTGGTCAGGGTGGGCCAGGGCGAGTGGCCGCAAAGAGAGGCCATTTTGCAGGGGAAAAAGAAGTCCTTTGGCCAACCTCTGGGCATCAGGTGAAAGCTGGCCTTTGGGGCTATAAGGCCGAGCTGGGATCTAGCTTCTGACCACTGCAGCTTTCCAGAAATCCAACAAAATTTGGAAATTTTTTGGTTGGGTGGTCAGGGTTGGCCAGGGTGAGTGGCCGCAAAGAGAGGCCATTTTGCAGGGGAAAAAGAAGTCATTTGGCCAGGCTCTGGGCATCAGATGAAAGCTGGCGTTTGGGGCTATAAGGCCGAACTGGGATCTAGCTTCTGACCACTGTAATTTTGGAGAAATCCAGCAAAATTTGGAAATTTTAGGTTGGATGGTCAGGGTGGGCCAGGGCGAGTGGCCGCAAAGAGAGGCCATTTTGCAGGGGAAAAAGAAGTCATTTGGCCAGGCTCTGGGCATCAGATGAAAGCTGGCGTTTGGGGCTATAAGGCCAATCTGGGATCTGGCTTCGCACCACTTTAGTTTTCTAGACATCCAACAAAATTTGGAAAATTTTGCTTGGATGGTCAGGTTGGGCCAGGGCGAGTGGCCGCAAAGAGAGGCCATTTTTCAGGGGAAAAAGAAGTCATTTGGCCAGGCTCTGGGCATCAGATGAAAGCTGGCGTTTGGGGCCATAAGGCCGAGCTGGGATCTAGCTTCTGACCACTGTAGTTTTGGAGAAATCCAACAAAATTTGGAAATTTGTAGCTTGGGAGCCCATTGTTGGTCGGGGCGAGTGTCTGCAAAGAGAGGCCATTTTGCAGGGGAAGAAGAAGTCATTTGGCCAGGCTCTGGGCATCAGATGAAAGCTGGCGTTTGGAGCTATAAGGCCGAGCTGGCATCTAGCTTCTGACCACTGTAGTTTTGGAGAAATCCAGCAAAATTTGGCAATTTTTAGGTTGGGTGGTCAGGGTGGGCCAGGGCGAGTGGCCGCAAAGAGAGGCCATTTTGCAGGGGAAAAAGAAGTCCTTTGGCCAACCTCTGGGCATCAGGTGAAAGCTGGCCTTTGGGGCTATAAGGCCGAGCTGGCATCTAGCTTCTGACCACTGTAGTTTTGGAGAAATCCAGCAAAATTTGGCAATTTTTAGGTTGGGCGGTCAGGGTGGGCCAGGGCGAGTGGCCGCAAAGAGAGGCCATTTTGCAGGGGAAAAAGAAGTCCTTTGGCCAACCTCTGGGCATCAGGTGAAAGCTGGCCTTTGGGGCTATAAGGCCGAGCTGGCATCTAGCTTCTGACCACTGTAGTTTTGGAGAAATCCAGCAAAATTTGGCAATTTTTAGGTTGGGTGGTCAGGGTGGGCCAGGGCGAGTGGCCGCAAAGAGAGGCCATTTTGCAGGGGAAAAAGAAGTCCTTTGGCCAACCTCTGGGCATCAGGTGAAAGCTGGCCTTTGGGGCTATAAGGCCGAGCTGGCATCTAGCTTCTGACCACTGTAGTTTTGGAGAAATCCAGCAAAATTTGGCAATTTTTAGGTTGGGTGGTCAGGGTGGGCCAGGGCGAGTGGCCGCAAAGAGAGGCCATTTTGCAGGGGAAAAAGAAGTCCTTTGGCCAACCTCTGGGCATCAGGTGAAAGCTGGCCTTTGGGGCTATAAGGCCGAGCTGGCATCTAGCTTCTGACCACTGTAGTTTTGGAGAAATCCAGCAAAATTTGGCAATTTTTAGGTTGGGCGGTCAGGGTGGGCCAGGGCGAGTGGCCGCAAAGAGAGGCCATTTTGCAGGGGAAAAAGAAGTCCTTTGGCCAACCTCTGGGCATCAGGTGAAAGCTGGCCTTTGGGGCTATAAGGCCGAGCTGGCATCTCGCTTCTGACCACTGTAGTTTTGGAGAAATCCAGCAAAATTTGGCAATTTTTAGGTTGGGTGGTCAGGGTGGGCCAGGGCGAGTGGCCGCAAAGAGAGGCCATTTTGCAGGGGAAAAAGAAGTCCTTTGGCCAACCTCTGGGCATCAGGTGAAAGCTGGCCTTTGGGGCTATAAGGCCAAGCTGGCATCTAGCTTCTGACCACTGTAGTTTTGGAGAAATCCAGCAAAATTTGGCAATTTTTAGGTTGGGTGGTCAGGGTGGGCCAGGGCGAGTGGCCGCAAAGAGAGGCCATTTTGCAGGGGAAAAAGAAGTCCTTTGGCCAACCTCTGGCATCAGGTGAAAGCTGGCCTTTGGGGCTATAAGGCCGAGCTGGCATCTAGCTTCTGACCACTGTAGTTTTGGAGAAATCCAGCAAAATTTGGCAATTTTTAGGTTGGGTGGTCAGGGTGGGCCAGGGCGAGTGGCCGCAAAGAGAGGCCATTTTGCAGGGGAAAAAGAAGTCCTTTGGCCAACCTCTGGGCATCAGGTGAAAGCTGGCCTTTGGGGCTATAAGGCCGAGCTGGCATCTAGCTTCTGACCACTGTAGTTTTGGAGAAATCCAGCAAAAAATTTGGCAATTTTTAGGTTGGGCGGTCAGGGTGGGCCAGGGCGAGTGGCCGCAAAGAGAGGCCATTTTGCAGGGGAAAAAGAAGTCCTTTGGCCAACCTCTGGGCATCAGGTGAAAGCTGGCCTTTGGGGCTATAAGGCCGAGCTGGCATCTAGCTTCTGACCACTGTAGTTTTGGAGAAATCCAGCAAAATTTGGCAATTTTTAGGTTGGGCGGTCAGGGTGGGCCAGGGCGAGTGGCCGCAAAGAGAGGCCATTTTGCAGGGGAAAAAGAAGTCCTTTGGCCAACCTCTGGGCATCAGGTGAAAGCTGGCCTTTGGGGCTATAAGGCCGAGCTGGCATCTAGCTTCTGACCACTGTAGTTTTTGGAGAAATCCAGCAAAATTTGGCAATTTTTAGGTTGGGCGGTCAGGGTGGGCCAGGGCGAGTGGCCGCAAAGAGAGGCCATTTTGCAGGGGAAAAAGAAGTCCTTTGGCCAACCTCTGGGCATCAGGTGAAAGCTGGCCTTTGGGGCTATAAGGCCGAGCTGGCATCTCGCTTCTGACCACTGTAGTTTTGGAGAAATCCAGCAAAATTTGGCAATTTTTAGGTTGGGTGGTCAGGGTGGGCCAGGGCGAGTGGCCGCAAAGAGAGGCCATTTTGCAGGGGAAAAAGAAGTCCTTTGGCCAACCTCTGGGCATCAGGTGAAAGCTGGCCTTTGGGGCTATAAGGCCAAGCTGGCATCTAGCTTCTGACCACTGTAGTTTTGGAGAAATCCAGCAAAATTTGGCAATTTTTAGGTTGGGTGGTCAGGGTGGGCCAGGGCGAGTGGCCGCAAAGAGAGGCCATTTTGCAGGGGAAAAAGAAGTCCTTTGGCCAACCTCTGGGCATCAGGTGAAAGCTGGCCTTTGGGGCTATAAGGCCGAGCTGGCATCTAGCTTCTGACCACTGTAGTTTTGGAGAAATCCAGCAAAATTTGGCAATTTTTAGGTTGGGTGGTCAGGGTGGGCCAGGGCGAGTGGCCGCAAAGAGAGGCCATTTTGCAGGGGAAAAAGAAGTCCTTTGGCCAACCTCTGGGCATCAGGTGAAAGCTGGCCTTTGGGGCTATAAGGCCGAGCTGGCATCTAGCTTCTGACCACTGTAGTTTTGGAGAAATCCAGCAAAATTTGGCAATTTTTAGGTTGGGTGGTCAGGGTGGGCCAGGGCGAGTGGCCGCAAAGAGAGGCCATTTTGCAGGGGAAAAAGAAGTCCTTTGGCCAACCTCTGGGCATCAGGTGAAAGCTGGCCTTTGGGGCTATAAGGCCGAGCTGGCATCTAGCTTCTGACCACTGTAGTTTTGGAGAAATCCAGCAAAATTTGGCAATTTTTAGGTTGGGCGGTCAGGGTGGGCCAGGGCGAGTGGCCGCAAAGAGAGGCCATTTTGCAGGGGAAAAAGAAGTCCTTTGGCCAACCTCTGGGCATCAGGTGAAAGCTGGCCTTTGGGGCTATAAGGCCGAGCTGGCATCTAGCTTCTGACCACTGTAGTTTTGGAGAAATCCAGCAAAATTTGGCAATTTTTAGGTTGGGCGGTCAGGGTGGGCCAGGGCGAGTTGCCGCAAAGAGAGGCCATTTTGCAGGGGAAAAAGAAGTCCTTTGGCCAACCTCTGGGCATCAGGTGAAAGCTGGCCTTTGGGGCTATAAGGCCGAGCTGGCATCTAGCTTCTGACCACTGTAGTTTTGGAGAAATCCAGCAAAATTTGGCAATTTTTAGGTTGGGCGGTCAGGGTGGGCCAGGGCGAGTGGCCGCAAAGAGAGGCCATTTTGCAGGGGAAAAAGAAGTCCTTTGGCCAACCTCTGGGCATCAGGTGAAAGCTGGCCTTTGGGGCTATAAGGCCGAGCTGGCATCTAGCTTCTGACCACTGTAGTTTTGGAGAAATCCAGCAAAATTTGGCAATTTTTAGGTTGGGCGGTCAGGGTGGGCCAGGGCGAGTGGCCGCAAAGAGAGGCCATTTTGCAGGGGAAAAAGAAGTCCTTTGGCCAACCTCTGGGCATCAGGTGAAAGCTGGCCTTTGGGGCTATAAGGCCGAGCTGGCATCTAGCTTCTGACCACTGTAGTTTTGGAGAAATCCAGCAAAATTTGGCAATTTTTAGGTTGGGCGGTACGGTGGGCCAGGGCGAGTGGCCGCAAAGAGAGGCCATTTTGCAGGGGAAAAAGAAGTCCTTTGGCCAACCTCTGGGCATCAGGTGAAAGCTGGCCTTTGGGGCTATAAGGCCGAGCTGGCATCTAGCTTCTGACCACTGTAGTTTTGGAGAAATCCAGCAAAATTTGGCAATTTTTAGGTTGGGCGGTCAGGGTGGGCCAGGGCGAGTGGCCGCAAAGAGAGGCCATTTTGCAGGGGAAAAAGAAGTCCTTTGGCCAACCTCTGGGCATCAGGTGAAAGCTGGCCTTTGGGGCTATAAGGCCGAGCTGGCATCTAGCTTCTGACCACTGTAGTTTTGGAGAAATCCAGCAAAATTTGGCAATTTTTAGGTTGGGTGGTCAGGGTGGGCCAGGGCGAGTGGCCGCAAAGAGAGGCCATTTTGCAGGGGAAAAAGAAGTCCTTTGGCCAACCTCTGGGCATCAGGTGAAAGCTGGCCTTTGGGGCTATAAGGCCGAGCTGGCATCTAGCTTCTGACCACTGTAGTTTTGGAGAAATCCAGCAAAATGTGGCAATTTTTAGGTTGGGCGGTCAGGGTGGGCCAGGGCGAGTGGCCGCAAAGAGAGGCCATTTTGCAGGGGAAAAAGAAGTCCTTTGGCCAACCTCTGGGCATCAGGTGAAAGCTGGCCTTTGGGGCTATAAGGCCGAGCTGGCATCTAGCTTCTGACCACTGTAGTTTTGGAGAAATCCAGCAAAATTTGGCAATTTTTAGGTTGGGCGGTCAGGGTGGGCCAGGGCGAGTGGCCGCAAAGAGAGGCCATTTTGCAGGGGAAAAAGAAGTCCTTTGGCCAACCTCTGGGCATCAGGTGAAAGCTGGCCTTTGGGGCTATAAGGCCGAGCTGGCATCTAGCTTCTGACCACTGTAGTTTTGGAGAAATCCAGCAAAATTTGGCAATTTTTAGGTTGGGTGGTCAGGGTGGGCCAGGGCGAGTGGCCGCAAAGAGAGGCCATTTTGCAGGGGAAAAAGAAGTCCTTTGGCCAACCTCTGGGCATCAGGTGAAAGCTGGCCTTTGGGGCTATAAGGCCGAGCTGGCATCTAGCTTCTGACCACTGTAGTTTTGGAGAAATCCAGCAAAATTTGGCAATTTTTAGGTTGGGTGGTCAGGGTGGGCCAGGGCGAGTGGCCGCAAAGAGAGGCCATTTTGCAGGGGAAAAAGAAGTCCTTTGGCCAACCTCTGGGCATCAGGTGAAAGCTGGCCTTTGGGGCTATAAGGCCGAGCTGGCATCTAGCTTCTGACCACTGTAGTTTTGGAGAAATCCAGCAAAATTTGGCAATTTTTAGGTTGGGTGGTCAGGGTGGGCCAGGGCGAGTGGCCGCAAAGAGAGGCCATTTTGCAGGGGAAAAAGAAGTCCTTTGGCCAACCTCTGGGCATCAGGTGAAAGCTGGCCTTTGGGGCTATAAGGCCGAGCTGGCATCTAGCTTCTGACCACTGTAGTTTTGGAGAAATCCAGCAAAATTTGGCAATTTTTAGGTTGGGCGGTCAGGGTGGGCCAGGGCGAGTTGCCGCAAAGAGAGGCCATTTTGCAGGGGAAAAAGAAGTCCTTTGGCCAACCT